>NC_046160.1:62741812-62933460 GCF_011064425.1 Rattus rattus
CGGTCTAACTTTTTGAGTTCTTTGGTATATTTTGGATATAAGGCCTCTATCTGTTGTAGGATTGGTAAAGATCTTTTCCCAATCTGTTGGTTGCCGTTTTGTCCTAACCACAGTGTCCTTTGCCTTACAGAAGCTTTGCAGTTTTATGAGATCCCATTTGTCGATTCTTGATCTTAGAGCATAAGCCATTGGTGTTTTGCAACTTCAATTCTATAGGAAAATATTTGCTTCATGTGTGAGCCATCAAGACTCCCTAAACTAATTTAGTAATAATCAGTTTTATACAGCCAATCTTTTTTCATGTGTATGACCCAATGTAAAATAAAGGGGAAAGCTTTCTCTGTATATGACATTTAAAGCTCACTTAATTACATTTGTTTCAACATTTGGGCTTTACATAAATTAGTCATGTGATGATGAAGCTGAAGCTATGATTAGCCTGTGCAGCTAGTGCCTTACAAAAGGCTGTCTTTGTTTTGTTGAATGGACTTTGGAAATCTATGGTAATTTTGAGTGCATTCTTGGAGTTTTTCATTATTGCTTAGAAAGCCCTCCATGAGGAATCAGTTCATGGTACACTGTTACCATACCGGAGACATTCTATTTGTAGTGGTGTTGTAGTAGTTTCCTCTGAGATTAAAACTTTCTATCCTGCAGGAAAGCTCATTAAGACCCAGAATATTAGAGAGGAGGTAAAACAACAGGATGTTCAAGGGGAAAGATAAGACTGTCTACCGTACAGGGAACAACTTAAGTTCGGGAAGTAAACAACTCAAAGGCTTCAGGAAGTCCCTGAAACCAACCAATGCTTTAGAACCCCCACCCCTCCTCACAACAACAAATGTTAGGTAGTACTAACATCCTAGCTCCAAGCACTGTAGAATCATGAATATGAACAGTACTGAATTAATACTCTGCTGCACATAACATTCTTCTAAATATTTTCTGCTTGCATTAATTTTAGATTTCTGGAAAATTATCATTAAATCCTGATTTGATTTTCAATTCCTTTCTTTGAATCACATATAACATGGCTATTTCCCACTTTTTTCTTGTTATTCCACACCATTTTTATCTATATTTTCTTTCAGCTGCCCTTTCCACCCTGCTTTTAGATGGTTTCAACCTTATCTCTTTGATTCAAAGGGCAAAGTTGTTGGAGTTTGGTTTCAAGGTTATTGCATCTGACTTTTCTGACTGTCTTCCTGCGGCTCCTTAGGAGCTGTTTTCCCCACAGTCTCAGTTAAAATTGCGATTTCTTAGTGTTGCTCCTGTAAATGCTCAGCTCTGTAAAATCTTCAAGGTCATTGGAGAAGTCAGCCTGGTCTTGTGACCACAAATAACCAACTGAAAGTACTGCTTAGAGAAGGGATTCAATAGGCTTGAGCGGCTGGGGTGCTGTTTAAGGGGAAAAACATCTTCCCGCTTCCCAGCTGTCCCAGTCCTTGGCAACTCCAGACTCGTGGGGCTTCTTTCAAGAAGCACCTGTTTGCATTGTAGCCAGAATTTGTAGCAAATTATTTCTAATATTGTGCTGGAAATAATGACTAAATTGGTTTTTTACTAGGCACGCTTTTGGATCGGGCGCATTTAGCTTTCATAGAGATGTTTGTGTAGTTTGTGTAGTGAAAATGCCTTATTTAAAACAAATACATTTTTCCAGCTCATTATCCCACAGTGAAGCCCAATTCTTGTTGTAAAATAATTACAATGGCTGAATTATTTTTGCTGAGAGAAACAGGTATCCCGCGGCACTCCTAAATCAAACTTTCTCTCCACGGGCTTTCATGCTCCATTTCAGGATACTGGCTTTTTGAAAGTTTGAGGGATTCTTCATCGTTTGTCATCATGGTCTTTGATGATATAATAATGAAAAAGCCATTTATAAAAACCATACATATTTCATTAGCCTTCTAGACTCCATTAAAAAAGGAGCCGCTTCTATTCTATTTTTCTTTTCTTAAAAATGTAAAAACTCATTAGGTTGTCAACTATTGGAAGGAAAAAAAGGGTTGGTGTTAATACTTTTATATGCGACTTTCAAAATATGATTTGCTCTGGAAAAGTAAGAATAAAACTGAAAAAGACAACTTTTGAGATAAAATTTTCAATTCTCACAGTAAGTCTGAGGGACTTTAGGACCAAGAGGAGCATCTGCATCCCTGCAGGGCCCCACCTCCTAATTCTTACTCCACATTCACCTCTGTGAAGACCCCATAAACTCCGCTTTCAAGGTTTTCTCCTCTCCCTCTTTAATGGAGAGGGTTAACCTGAACATTACATTTGTCCTTGTGGAGGAAGAGAAAGGCCTGAATGCTCTGTTACCAGAAACATTTCCACCCCACGTCTGAACACTCATGCTGTTCAAACCCACATAAGGTTTATCATTAATTTGCAATAAACGTTTTAAGGAAAACATTCACATTTATCTAAGGAGACTGGAAAAATTCCTCCAGGCTAATAGAATTTTGCAGTGCAAAGTTTTGGCACATAACCCAAAGTGATTTATGACTTTATTGGCTCTCCCAGTATGTAGAGAGACATCCCAGTCCCTATGACTGCATTTCGTAGCCTCAGCACTGGTCCTTGAGTGGTGGAGCACTGAGGTGCTGGGGATACTGTATCTCCCTCTTCTTAGTGATTCATATTACACTGAAACAATGAAAGCTCCAAGAAGTTCTGAAATTAATATTTTTCTCTCTGCTTCTTTTTTCCAATTTAAAGTTTGTTCACGCCTTTGAAAATTTCACAGATACATGCAATATATTTTACTCCTATTCCATTTTTATTCCTCCGACCTCTTTGACCCTCTCAAAATACCTCCTTTCCAGCTTCAATTCTTTTATTTATATTTATTTTTTTATAACCCACTGGAAAAGTTGCTGCCACCTATTTAGTGCTTTTAGGGACAACTACTGGGGAATAAACAACTCTCAAGTCGGTAATAGTCCCCTCAAAAAGAAAGTAGCGGCACCAACTACCAGTAGCCCCCCTTAGCAAGGAGTGAAATGACCCCCTTACCTCCATTCTGGAGCAGACTAGCTTTGGTCCTGCAGGTCACCACAGCTTCTGTGACGTCATGTGTGTGCAGAAGTCGTGCCACACCCAGCAGTGCACAGACTCTCTCCATGCCCTGGCTCTTACATTGTCTTTGTCCTTTTCTGCAATGTTCCCCTGAGCCCCAGGTGGGTGTTGACAGATGTCCCATCTACAGGTGAATTACTGATCTGATTTATGTTTCCTTTCCCCAGAACTTCCATAGTTTTGTATCTTTTTCCTATGAGGCATTTATTAATATTCTGGAGTTCATGGAAAAAATGGCTGGTTTTCGTGTGAAGAAGAACTTTAGTAAATTTCTCATATAAAGTTACATTCCTAAGGCACATTACCTGTACTTGATGAGAAAACTATTTTAAATTCTTAGAAGTGTAAAGATATAAGACATAAGAGGACAGGGCAGTAAGAGTAAGACATGCATAACCAGTCTCAAATCGGCCTCCAGGCCTTCTAGCAGGATTACTAGTTTAGTTTAGTTTTTATGATCACAGATTCTTTCTTGTTTTTAAAGCATACCAATGATTTCAGAAGGTATTTTGCCATGGGAACACAGCTAGAGGGTAAAGGACTTTTAATGTTGATGGGAACTTAGGCATAGTTAAAACATCTCCAAGATTTTAATTAAAAAAAAACACATTATATAGTTCTTTTTTCAAAAGTCTGTCATAGAAATATTTGAGTTTCTATCGATTGCTCCATTTTTCCTCTTCTGTTTTTGTATGAAACAAGTCTAGGTACCTTTGCATATTCTACGCTGGGATCATGCCAGGAAGGTTGGTACATAAGAAAGAATAGAAGGAACAGTCCTGTCTTTGAAGGGAGTTTAGACAGACATCCTGGTGATCTTACACTCTGGTGATCTTACAGAAACATCTCAGGTTGGGCTATAGCAGAAACCAACCAACCAATCAAGCAGGAAAGGTAGGGACTGGGGTGGCAGCTCACACAACAAACTTCAGAAAAGTGATGACCTGTTCAACCCAGAATCCATGTGGCAAGATGTGCATGGTGGTGTTTGCTTGTAATCCCACCCTTGAAGAGGCAGGTACAATGAAACCCAGCCTAGCCTAACTGATGAGCAACAAGTTCCAGTAAGAGATCCTGCTTCAAACCAGGGCGGTAAGCTCCTAAGCAACAACACTGAGGTTCACTTTGCTCTCTACATATGCGCAAGACACATGTGTATGCATATGCACACACAAACACACATATACACACACACATTCCCACACATATACTCCAGGGGATCCATTCTGAGTGAGTGGTTCAAGCGAAACCCGGATAGAGAAAAGTCAACTGTTTCAATCTCAATTCCACTGTGGAGAAACAGAAACATCTCAGGTTGCATCTAATCAAGTATTACCAGGCTGGCTACGCCCTCAAGGAGCATAATCTTTATGCTAGATAGGGGTTTCAGGCAACTTGACACAAGCCCTAGGTCATCTGGAAAGAGGAAAGTTCATCAAAAAGAATGCCTCCATGGACTGGGACAATGAAAAGTCTGTGGGTGACATTTTCTTGACTAATAATTGATGAAGGATTAATGGTGTGGATGTGGCTGCTGAGAAGTGGGCAATGGTGGCAGTTAACCCATTCCTTGTTGTTGAGGTTTGTGACAGAGCCCTGAATGTAGCACAAAGTAAGCACAATGCATTGCTGTAGCTCCTTAGTCATCCAGAGTGGACAGTACCACTCAGGGCAGCAGTCTTAGGTTTTGGAAGAAAGCAAATTGAGTGCCACTCAACTATTCTCCCATGGCTGCTGCTTTAGTTCATGTCTCCAGGATCTGGTCCAGCTTGAGTCCCCACTTTGGTTTTTCAAAGTGACAGACTGTGATCAGAACATATAAACCAAAGAAACCCTTTCTTCCCTAAGTTTCTTTTTTGGTCATGGTAGTTATCACACCAATTGAAACCTAACCAAGAAGCTCTTTTCATGAAGCACAAGGCCTTTCCACTGCTTTCTTGTATATACACCATTCTTCACAGTTAAGGGGAATTTAAAACAGACTTGTTGGGATTTATACAGAAACAGTATTTATGAAACTGGATTGTCTCAGGAAATAATACTGGCAGAATGTTGGAGCCTGCTCCTCTGAGAGGGTGTGTGTGAGGGCAACTGATGCAGGATAATTGAGTCAAAGTGCATTTAAGGAGGTCAGGGTTATATTCCTGAAGCTTTCTTCCTATGCTCTTATTTATTGAGGAGAGAAGAAACTGTATTGAACTATGGCCAAGCTTCCACACCAAGTTCCTTTTGGACAGTTGATATCTTCATCTCAGGCCTGAGATCAAAGGAGCAAGAGGCATGCATTTCTTACTTTTCTAAGTAAGCAAGCAAATCCTTGTATTTCTTTTTGGGAAACTTGCTGGTTTATGAGCAGTGGTAGGTATAAAGGAGGAAGAGGCAAGGAAAGGCCGCTCCTAGTTCCTGCTATTCTTGGTGGTATATATTCTGATGGTCATGGTCACTTCTCACCCTCCTCTTCTAGGATAAGGAAAGGACACCAAGAGGCATTTTGCAATGACCATTAGACCTCGAAGGTCATAAAAGTATGCCTTTTAAATACTGATTCTGATGAAAGATTAACCAAATATGTGCTCAGGACTCTCAGCTATGTCACTCTTTTGTTTCCTCATGTTTGTTAATGAGGGACTTTACCTATGGCTACAGTTAGTTAACCAATTAACTGAGAATTACTTTCCAAGAATTAACATAGGAGCTTTGCAGTCAAGCCTGGAGGGCAGAAATGAATAATTTAATTATCCGGAAATTAGAAAGGCTTTTGTGGATTTTCTGATGTCTTCTGGGATTTTGATATCTACTCAGTCGGATCCTGTCCTGTCTCTGCTGCCATGCCTAGACTAGTTCCTGGTAACGACACATAAATTGCTATGTCAATGAAGCAAGATGTTTGTTCTCTGCTAAAACTCATTGTGTGGGGCTCAGTAATTTTAAAATAGGGCCGAGTTGGCTGGGTTACAGTGCAGTTTTCCCAGTGACTTTTAAATTGTATATAAGTGCATTCATGCAATTTTTAAGGCCTTTTCTTAAAATATGCATATTTATAAGCATTGAAATTTTGTCATTTATTAGCACATCTATAGCTCACAGAAGATATACATACAAATGGATACAATAGGAGTTTAAACAACTTCAGTGCTTTGAGAGACATTTAATAATGTTATCCTTTATAGTCTTAAGACGTTGTGCAGCAAGTATGGAATCCTGTGTTTGTAGTTGGTCACAGCATCAGAGTATATTAAAATGTTAGCATAAATTTGTTTAGACCACAGCCCACAGGCCACAAAAGCTAGGCTGCTATCTTTGAAGGGGAAAGGTTTTGAATAGCACATTCAGGACCAAAAAAGATGCTGAGAACTGGCCGTAATTGCAGAAACCCTTGACTAGGCCCTTGTTCCTGAGGTGGGATGCCACAATATCTTGGGTGATATGGGGCATAGAGGTAAAATATAATGCATTGTTACAGCTCCTTAGTCATCCAAGCTCCTTAGAAAATGGTTGTTCTCCCTTACAGTGGGTAGGTAACATCATTTCTCTAAAGTGCAAAGCAGTTTGTCAGTTGGTTACAGGTGTTCGAGCTAATTTGCTTTGTGTAGTGTGATAGTATTGCATGATAACCCTTACATGTTTGTAGCATGTCTAGCTTGAATGATATCTTGACAACCATGACCTCATACCAGTTGGATGCTATTACCTAGATTTCCAAAGCCTTTCTTTCCTAGATAGATGGTAGGAGTATAATTTTTTCTAACCTATGAAAACTGTGGGGTTAAGAGTCACCCTTGCACACAGAGCTGTGTCACGGTAATTCTTGACACCTGCAGGTAGATGTCTTACAAGCACTTGCACACATATGCCTTTCTCTCTGTGTGTGGATAAGATGCCCGGAACTGCAACCATAAGAAGCACTTGCACTATGGGGCATTTTCTCCCTCAGCCCCAGCTCAAGCATGGCCAAGACTTACTGTGTCTGCTTCAGACCTGTTCTTCCCACCGCTCTGCAATGCCTCATGTTAGCTCCATCGACTTCTGTCCTCGTGTCTCAGGTTCCAGTCCATACTGAGTTGTTATCGGTTTCCTTTTTTAAAATCAGATCTGGTTTGCTGGTTAAAGACAAGAAATGAAGATCTGCTTTGTCCTTGATGTTGGCCTGCCAGGTAGCTGCCAAATCCTGCTGATATCATGATTTCAGACCTCTGGTGAAGCCTAAGATCCTGAAAAAAAAGGGCCAAGTTCCAGCCCCAAATCACATGTCAAAATTAAAGTGCAACTGGTGAAAATGCACAGGTATTGAACACAGAGCTCAGAGAAGGTTCAAGGACCAGAACCTGATGTCCGACGTTGGTCATGGGGTCAAGAAGCAAGCAAAGCCCGTGCTGCCAGGGGCTTACTGAAGGTCTTTGTCCACACACTCAAGGAGCTGAAGTGCTGCCACTGACCAACAAATCCGACTGCCTGCATCACTCAGGCTCCCATCAAGAACCACTAAACTTTGTGGAAAGAGCAGCACAGGCGGCCATCAGAGTCACCAGTCCCAAATGCTAGGCTGTACCATGAAGAAATGGCGAGGTGCATGTTTCATTTGTGCTTAAATAAGACTTCAAAGACTGCAGAAGAAAAAGAGAAAAACCAGAAACTTCTACTCTACATTTTGATAAAGTTTTTAATGTCTCTTCAGTCTCTCTTCTGGCCTCATTTTCTATATTTTTTGGATGTTGACATTAGCATTTTTGTTTTTTGTTGTCATCACATGCATGAGTTCTGTAAGACTTTACATCTCTGTAGGAAGACATTTGTCACCCTGGGGGTACTCTCCTCTTACAGTGCTGTTACCTCCCACAACACACAAAAACATTGCTAGATCCAGGTCACTATGCCTCCTCATGTTTTCACACAGAGAAGGATTGGTTTCTTTATTCCCACAGAGTAAGGAATTCATTTCTAACTCAACCTCAAGTTGGAAACTTCCCTTGCTAACTACTGGTGACCCTTCATGTACTATTGAATTAAGACCACGAAGGAAAACAAAATGAGAATTAGAAGATACAAAAGGACTTTCACATAAATATGGCGGCAGTACTAAAACACCCATATAATGTACATGGGGCCCCAGGATTCCCAGCAATTAAAGAGCCTTTTTAATATTCGCTCTCAATGAGTCTCAAATCTGCCATGTGGATGCACCAAGAGGGACCTAAAGTTGTTGTTTATATAAAAAAAGGATGGGCTGTTGTCAGAAAAGCGAGGGACCTCAAACAGGCGAGGGCCAGGCTTTGAAGGAAGTCAGAAGGTAAGTGCAGCAATAAATATATGGTTGCTAAGTACGGTTTCAGCAATTTATTTTGTTATAGGATTAAAGGACGATCGAACAGACCCGATACATCAGGCTCAGCACCCTTGAATAGGAAAACATGTATTTGAGCTGTGTGCTTGGGACCAGCCCTTCTCAGCTGGAGCCAGAGGCCAGGAAAGGTGCCAACTTTTAGAAAGGCCCCCACAGAGCATCACGGCCCTGTTCTACACTCTCCTGCCATGTCCAAGGTACACTGTGGTTCTGTTGTAAGGAGGACCCGTTACTCAAGCAGAGACTAAGTGGCTTTTGGCAAGAACAAATAATCCAAAGCTACTGCTGCAGGCAATTAGGGGTCTCAGGAAGCCTGTGAGTGGAAGAATTTATTCCAAATAGTTACATAACCGACAATGAGCCTCACACAGTGTTCCAAATCCTGCGTAAGTCTTCCTTTGACACCACCGAAGGAGGAGCGGACAGACGGAGGCAATAGAGTCCTTGTTTGCCTGTTTCATTCACGGTTATGGCACATGATGGAGTTATAAACAACAGATGAAAGACTTAAACATCTCAGGAAGTTCACAGAGGAAATGTGCAATTGTGGTATACAGATGCTCGTGATACCGTAGGACCGATCTACTATTCTGCACCGATCTTACCCTTAGCACCCAGATGATCTTTTTTTCCTGCAATCTGGAAAGAGAGACTGCTCTGAGCAAAAATGTCAGGAAGTAAACCGGATCTGTGTTAGAGGCTGCATGGCCAATCTAGAAATCCCTTTAAGAAACATACCCAAGAAATGTTTGTCTCTATCTGTTCTGAGCGCTACACCTGAAGTTGGGATCTGGGCCTGAAGCCTGACAACATTTCCATGCTGATTAATCCTATAGAACTTGGTAGAGTCATTCCACTACAACACCTGGAATAATTGCATAGTTGCTGGCAAAAGGGAGCAGAAGGTACTGTTAAAACTGCCAATCACCACGTAGTTAATGGTTCCCCAGACACTGCACTAAATAGTAGAGCCCTGACCTTTTTCTGTATTCACGACCCATTTTCTTTGTGTTCTTCCTCTGATTTGATTGTTTGTTGCTACATTTAACAACAACAAAAAGAAGCAAGCCACCCACACCAAAATCCTTCCTTCATCCATTAAAATTAAGCATTGATAATAACAGAGGCTGAGGGAAGATTGAAGCAGCTGAAATCCTGAAGTGCAGAGGAAAACTCAGAGCTAGGCTCTCTCAGCAGCAGAGGGGGCTGCTGGCTCCCCTCTTTGGGCCAGGCCCTACCCGTGATGTACCCCAACCTAGGAATAGTTCTTCTGCTACATGATGTTAAATTGTTGTTCTAAAGGTCCTTTGTTTTTTTTTTTTTTTAAATGATTTCATTATTAGTGCCTCATATTGATTCTGAAAGGCAAGGGGATACAAATCATTGTCTTATTTTCCCATTTTATTAATGACAAAACCAAGACACAAAAGAAAATACTTAAGTTTTCATGGTCGCTCTTCTAGCTGAAACTACCATTTATGAAAGGATGAACCAATGGAACCATGACTCCAGGGTGCACTGAGACAGGGAGGGCTCTGGGAGATGCTTCTTTTCATGTTTCATGCTGCATGGGTGTGGTGGCCAACCTTGGTTGTCACTCTGACATGTTCAGGAAGAGGGAGCCTCTACTGAGGAAATGTCTCCATCCAATTATCTGTGGGCACGAAAGGGGCTAAATAACTCACTGTAGTTTATTCTGGTTGGATGAACTTTTCTATCTTGTTCTGATTCAATAATTTGTAGTTATTCTAAATAAGCAAGTTCGACTTGTCTTCTTAATCACAGAGAAACAAACGAGGCCCTGGTGTAGAGAAGAGCTGCAGTGTGATCTGCTTGAACGTCCGTAGCTATCTAAGCTTTGCAGCCTTCTGTCGGATCCTGTGTAAAACACAAACGGCACCTGTACCTGTTTGTACTTCACACACATTAGCATATCATTGTATAATTCACTCAGTCGACACATTTTCTAGATCTGTAAATTATGTTTTATGTAATATGTTATACATTGAATGCTAATAATTTAACACCTTTGCAAAAATTATTTGTACTTTAAAAATAAAGATTATTTGGAAAAGTTAGCAAATAGATGACAGGATCCCTTATACTGGTGAGGTAGCCTTGAAATTACTGTGTTATAGGATTAAAAGTAAATAGAACAAATTAGAACGAGTGAAAGACATCTTTATTATAAATCTTTATTTTACAGATATTTTCACTGATAGTTTTTTTTTCTCCATTGCTGGTGAAATGAGCAAATTTAAGCCAAATTAGATTATATTAAACACAGAATTATTGGGAAGCTGCACTGGAGCGGGCAGGTTCACTGGCACCAAGGACCAAGGTCAGGGAAGTCACCATGAAAAAAGGGGGAGGGGTGGGAGCGATAAAGGGGCCTATGAGAAGAGAGAGAAAGGGAGAAAAGAGAGATCAAAATGTTTGGAGTAAACAACAATGCCAACCAATCAGAACTTCCAGGGACTAAGCCACTACCTAAAGACTATACATGGACTGACCCTGGGCTCCAACTGCATAGGTAGCAATGAATATTCTAGTAAGAGCACCAGTGGAAGGGGAAGCCCTTGGTCCTGCTAAGACTGAACCCCAGTGAACGGGATTGTTGGGGGGGGTAATGGGGGAGGATGGGAGGGAACACCCATTTAGAAGGGGGAGAAGGATGGGGATGTTGGCTTGAAACTGTGAAAGGTAATAACAATTGAAATGTAAATAAGAAATACCCAATTTAATAAAGATGGAGAAAAAAAAATGTTTGTAGTACATAGGAGTGCATACCTAGCCCAGCTTCTAGGCTGCACTAAGGATGCTGGGGAACCTGGAAGTCAGATCTGCTTTCGTATGTAAAATATGCACTGCAATCCCTTGTCCTGGTCTGTATGAAACAAAACACTCAGAAACCTCAGACTTCTGAATCTTTGAATATAACATTTATTGTTCTCCAAAGAAAGGCTGTATATTCATAATATGAAAGTTTAAGGTATAGACAAGCAGAAAGGGATCTGAAATCATGCAAGATAAGTAGAAAGGTCTCATTTTTATGAAAATAAATTGTCCAACATGTTAGCAAACAGAAATTTAAAAGTATAAACGTTCAAGGCTATGTATATGGTATAGAGGATGACAGAGTTGATGCTAACAAAGAGTTGGAAAGCAAGAAACAGAGGGCTCGTGCTAAATGCCTGAGAAAGTTGAAATCTATAAGGGTGGATTTCAAAAACTTACCTGTGAACTTCCAAATTCAGTGTCACAGCATATAAAATATTCAATATCCTGGCCCAGGGATCAGCCAAAAAAAATGGAAGAATCACTTTAAAGTCTATATAGGGAACACTTAGGTTTTCAAAGTTCTCTCATTCCACAAGAAGAGATCTTTTTATAAAGGATGAGTGAAAAGGGTCATCCTGGGATACATTGAGGCAGCGAGGCCTCTGGGACATCCTTATTCCCACTTTCCAAATGGCATGTGTATGATGGCTAATTTTGGTTATTAACTTGACATATCTGGGAAGAGGAAACCTTAATCGACAAAATGCCTTCATCTGATCGGCCCATAGGCATGTATGTAGGACATTTTATTGACTGATACAGGAGGGCTAAGCCATCTGTGAGCTTTTAACTTGTGAGCAAGTTGGTCTAAGGCTGTATTAGAATGCTGATTGAGCATAAACTACGGAGAACAATCCAGTAAGTACTATTCCTGTTTATTTCTGTTTCAAGCTCCTGCCTTTGGGTTCCTGCCTTGGCTTCCCTTCATAATGGACTATGATGTGGAAATTAACCATTGTTTTATAACAGTAAATTGGGACAATGTGGAAGGCCTTGAGAATAATATTTATAGCATCTCATTCTAACCATAGTCTTCTTTTCCCTTGGAAACCAATAGTATCCAATTGTTGAATTATAACCATTCACCTACGCTGCAAGACCAAGAGGAAGTAATCCATTGGGATCTCCCCATTTCTAGTGTGACACAATAGCTATGAGCAAATGGCTCAATAAGTCTAAATGTTCTCTCCTGGATTCTACCAAAGTCAAATCTAGGTGAATGCATGGGGCTTTAAAAACCATTTAGCCTTTGCTCTTAGGTTATAGTTTTTTCACTACAGTATGAAGGAAGCTGGACGGCCATCATTCGGATAGTTGAAACTGAGATAGGAAACAAAGGTATTATTAGTTGAATCCTTAAATACCAAACAGCTTGCATCTTAATCAAAATGACTAAAATCCCTCTTTTCTGCTGACTGGTGACACATTGGCCACAGTCACGTGTTTTAAACCAAAGAGAGGTCAACAACTCCCTAGGGAACAATCCAGAAGAAAGAACCATGTTTTAGATATTGATATATGTAAACCTCCCAAAGGAAATAAACAAGTTCTTCCTCTTTACCTATGGTAATAACCACAGATCAATAACATTTTCCATGCAAAAGTTTCTAACTATCTCTCTGTCTCATTCTTGTTAGTAAATGAGATTCCACAGGCCACTCTGACGAGCGAAGCAGGTAGGTTAATTGCAGGTCATGTCTCCTTTCCTGTAAATACAATTCCCAAGACTCATTCCTAGCAGACCACCTGCTGACCATATCTAGTGAACAACATGGGTCTTTCCTTTTACTTTCCCTTCCCCAACTCATTGCTTTATCCCAACCTCCTACTTTAGCTGGCACTCTCTGGGAACCCTCAGGCCACTCTAGCCAGGGAAGGAGGAGTGCAAAATGCAGATTTTACTTCTCCCTCCAATCCTCTATTCTCATCACCAGCTCTGCAGCAGACCATCTGCTTTTGGGCCTCTCTGTACTCTCTGCCTGCATTTTTTAGGGAAATAAGCATATTCTTCTGAAATACCCTGCTTTCATCTCTCCAGTGGGTCTCCCCAGATGAACTTCATCCTAGCCTATTCTCATTTCTAAGTGTCAGCTCCCCAAAGAGCTGATCCTCCAGTGGCCACACCTATCAAGATCCCAGAAGAATTTTCTATCAGGCAACGCATGGCCACCATACTCTCCTAAAAAGAAGAGAAGGAAACATAAAACATAAAACAAAATGTCATCCAACAAAGATGAGACCATCTTTCAGCACCTAGAATTCAAATCTTCCCAAACCTAGGCACCTAGACACCAGCATAAAAGCATAACCAGCAGCAGCAAGGACACCATGTCTCCACTGAGCCTTACACATATACTCCAACATAGTTGGAGTAAAAGCCCATACATTAGCCTTTATACATTTGATTGGGATCCTTGAGTAGAGAATGACTAAATCCCTTAAAGAAATCTGAAAACACACAGTGGAAGGAAAAGAACAAAACAACTCAAGATCTGAAAGTGGGAATAGATTCAATAAGCCCAAACTGAATTCTGTAAATGAAAAATTTAGGAATTCAAATAGGAATCTCAGAGGCAAGCCTCACGAGCAGACTGCAAGAGATGGAGGAGAGAATCTCAGACATTGTAGACATTATAGAATAAATGGACACCCCAGTCGAAGAAAATGTTAAACCTAAAGTCTACAGGCACAAAACACCCAGAAAACCTGGGACACTATGAAAGGCACAAATATAAAAATAATTAAAAGGGGAAATAATAGAAACGGTTAAGAGTACAGAAAATATTTTCAACAAAAATCGTAGATTAAAAATTCACCCAATTTAAAGAAGGTGACACCTATGAAAGTACAGGAAGCTACAAACACCACATAGACCAAACTAGAGAGACGGTCCTGTTAGCACACACTAACAAAGATACTAAATATACAGAACAAAAATGTATTAAAAAAGCTACAAGGGGGAAAAGCAAGTACATATAAAGACAATTTATTACAATAACACCTGACTTCTCAGTAAATGTGCTAAAATCCAGAAGGGCATGGACAGATGTTCTAAAGACTGTAAAAGGCCAAAGATGACAACCAAGACTATTATACCTAGCAAAACTTTCAATTACAATAGATGGAGAAAAAAAAGACATTCTATGAAAAATCAAATTTAAGCAAAATACATTTACATATCCAGCCCTACAGAACACCCTAGAAATAAAACTCCTACCTAAAGTGCTTAAACACACCAAAGAAAATATAGGGAATAAATGATCGCAGACCAGAAGATCAAAAGAGGAGAAAAACACACATATACCACTAGAACTACCACCATCAATAACCACCACAATAACAATCACCACCACCACCACCAATACCACCATCACCACCACCACCACCACCACCACCACCACCACCACCACCACCACCACCACCACCACAACAACAACAACAAAGTAACAGGAATCAAGAACACAGCTTATTGATATCTCTCAATATCAATAGTCTCAATACCCCAGTAAAAAGATACAAACTAACAGAAGGGATTAGAAAACAAGATCCATATTTCTGCTGCATCCGAGAACCACAAATTAACATTAAAGATAGATAACATGACACAGAGGCAGAATTCCTCTAGGACCGGGCACTTCCTTTGTTTACCGGGAGTCCCACACCCGCGGATCCCGGCATGCAGCAGCTCTCTGCTCCCAGACCCTGTGGGAGAGAGACCTCACCGCCTGGTCAGGTGGGCACTCCTGAGGCTGCAGAGCAGAAGAGACCACCAACACTGCCCACCACTGCCCACATCCCTGGCCCAAGAGGAAACTGTATAAGGCCTCTGGGTTCCCGTGGGGGAGGGCCCAGGAGCGGCAGGACCCCTGCCTGAGACACTGCCGGAACCTGAAGGAAACAGACCGGATGAACAGTTCTCTGCACCCAAATCCCGTGGGAGGGAGAGCTAAACCTTCAGAGAGGCAGACACGCCTGCGCAACCAGAAGAAACAGACTCTGCACACACATCTCGGACGCCAGAGGAAAACACCAAACGCCATCTGGAACCCTGGTGCACTGAAGCAACCTGAAAGGGCGGCGCAGATCTTCCTGGTTGCTGCCGCCGCAGAGAGCTCGTGGGCAGCACCCCGCGAGCGAACTTGAGCCTCGGGACCACAGGTAAGACCAACTTTTCTGCTACAAACGACTTGCCTGGTGAACTCAAGACATAGGCTCACAGGAACAGCTGAAGACCTGTAGAGAGGAAAAACGACACGCCCGAAAGCAGAACACTCAGTCCCCATAATTGGCTGAAAGAAAACCGTAAAACAGGTCTACAGCACTCCTGACACACAGGCTTATAGGACAGTCTAGCCACTGTCAGAAAAAGCAGAACAAAGTAACACTAGAGATAATCTGATGGTGAGAGGCAAGCACAGGAACCCAAGCAACAGAAACCAAGACTACATGGTGCCATCGGAGCCCAATTCTACCATCAAAACAAACATGGAATATCCAAACACACCAGAAAAGTAAGATCTAGTTTCAAAATCATATTTGATCATGATGCTGGAGGACTTCAAGAAAGACCTGAAGAACTCCTTAGAGAACAAGTAGAAGCCTACAGAGAGGAATCGTAAAATTGCCTGAAAAATTCCAGGAAAACATAAATAAACAAGTAGAAGCCCATAGAGAGGAGACACAAAATCCCTGAAAGAATTCCAGGAAAACACAATCAAACAGTTGAAGGAATTAAAATGGAAATAGAAGCAATCAAGAAAGAACACATGGAAACAACCCTGGATATAGAAAACCAAAAGAAGAGACAAGGAGCTGTAGATACAAGCTTCACCAACAGAATACAAGAGATGGAAGAGAGAATCTCAGGAGCAGAAGATTCCATAGAAATCATTGACTCAACTGTCAAAGATAATGTAAAGCAGAAAAAGCTACTGGTCCAAAACATACAGGAAATCCAGGACTCAATGAGAAGATCAAACCTAAGGATAATAGGTATAGAAGAGAGTGAAGACTCCCAGCTCAAAGGACCAGTAAATATCTTCAACAAAATCATAGAAGAAAACTTCCCTAACCTAAAAAAAGAGACAACCATAGGCATACAAGAAGCCTACAGAACTCCAAATAGATTGGACCAGAAAAGAAACACCTCCCATCACATAATAGTCAAAACACCAAACTCACAAAATAAAGAAAGAATATTAAAAGCAGTAAGGGAAAAAGGTCAAGTAACATATAAAGGCAGACCTATCAGAATCACACCAGACTTTTACCCGAAACTATGAAGGCCAGAAGATCCTGGACTGATGTCATACAGACCCTAAGAGAACACAAATGCCAGCCCAGGTTGCTGTATCCTGAAAAACTCTCAATTAACATAGATCGAGAAACCAAGATATTCCATGACAAAACCAAATTTACACAATATCTTTCTACAAATCCAGCACTACAAAGGATAATAAATGGTAAAGCCCAACACAAGGAGGCAAGCTATACCCTAGAAGAAGCAAGAAACTAATCGTCTTGGCAACAAAACAAAGGGAAGAAAAGCACACAAACATAACCTCACATCCAAATATGAATATAACAGGAAGCAATAATCACTATTCCTTAATATCTCTCAACATCAATGGCCTCAACTCCCCAATAAAAAGACATAGATTAACAAACTGGATACGCAGCGAGGACCCTGCATTCTGCTGCCTACAGGAAACACACCTCAGAGACAAAGACAGACACTACCTCAGAGTGAAAGGCTGGAAAACAACTTTCCAAGCAAATGGTCAGAAGAAGCAAGCTGGAGTAGCCATTCTAATATCAAATAAAATCAATTTTCAACTAAAAGTCATCAAAAAAGATAAGGAAGGACACTTTATATGCATCAAAGGAAAAATCCACCAAGATGAACTCTCAATTCTAAATATCTATGCCCCAAATACAAGGGCACCTACATACGTAAAAGAAACCTTACTAAAGCTCAAAACACACATTGCACCTCACACAATAATAGTAGGAGATTTCAATACCCCACTCTCATCAATGGACAGATCATGGAAACAGAAATTAAACAGAGACGTAGACAGACTAAGAGAAGTCATGAGCCAAATGGACTTAACAGATATTTATAGAACATTCTATCCTAAAGCAAAAGGATATACCTTCTTCTCAGCTCCTCATGGTACTTTCTCCAAAATTGACCATATAATTGGTCAAAAAGCGGGCCTCAACAGGTACAGAAAGATAGAAATAATCCCATGCGTGCTATCGGACCACCACGGCCTAAAGCTGGTCTTCAATAACAATAAAGGGAAGAATGCCCACATATAATGTGAAATTGAACAATGCTCTACTCAATGATAACCTGGTCAAGGA
The DNA here is from genome assembly GCF_011064425.1 of Rattus rattus. Taxonomy (NCBI): domain Eukaryota; kingdom Metazoa; phylum Chordata; class Mammalia; order Rodentia; family Muridae; genus Rattus; species Rattus rattus. The sequence goes on from NC_046160.1 coordinate 62,759,448, forward strand.
AGAAATAAAGAAAGAAATTAAAAACTTTTTAGAATTTAATGAAAATGAAGGTACAACATACCCAAACTTATGGGACACAATGAAAGCTGTGCTAAGAGGAAAACTCATAGCGCTGAGTGCCTGCAGAAAGAAACAGGAAAGAGCATATGTCAGCAGCTTGACAGCACACCTAAAAGCTCTAGAACAAAAAGAAGCAAATACACCCAGGAGGAGTAGAAGGCAGGAAATAATCAAACTCAGAGCTGAAATCAACCAAGTAGAAACAAAAAGGACCATAGAAAGAATCAACAGAACCAAAAGTTGGTTCTTTGAGAAAATCAACAAGATAGATAAACCCCTAGCCAGACTAACGAGAGGACACAGAGAGAGTGTCCAAATTAACAAAATCAGAAATGAAAAGGGAGACATAACTACAGATTCAGAGGAAATTCAAAAAATCATCAGATCTTACTATAAAAGCCTATATTCAACAAAACTTGAAAATCTACAGGAAATGGACAATTTCCTAGACAGATACCAGGTACCGAAGTTAAATCAGGAACAGATAAACCAGTTAAACAACCCCATAACTCCTAAGGAAATAGAAGCAGTCATTAAAGGTCTCCCAAACAAAAAGAGCCCAGGTCCAGACGGGTTTAGTGCAGAATTCTATCAGACCTTCATAGAAAACCTCATACCAATATTATCCAAACTATTCCACAAAATTGAAACAGATGGAGCACTACCGAATTCCTTCTATGAAGCCACAATTACTCTTATACCTAAACCACACAAAGACCCAACAAAGAAAGAGAACTTCAGACCAATTTCCCTTAAGAATATCGACGCAAAAATACTCAATAAAATTCTGGCAAACCGAATCCAAGAGCACTCAAAACAATCATCCACCATGATCAAGTAGGCTTCATCCCAGGCATGCAGGGATGGTTTAATATACGGAAAACCATCAACGTGATCCATTATATAAACAAACTGAAAGAACAAAACCACATGATCATTTCATTAGATGCTGTGAAAGCATTTGACAAAATTCAACACCCCTTCATGATAAAAGTCCTGGAAAGAATAGGAATTCAAGGCCCATACCTAAACATAGTAAAAGCCATATACAGCAAACCAGTTGCTAACATTAAACTAAATGGAGAGAAACTTGAAGCAATCCCACTAAAATCAGGGACTAGACAAGGCTGCCCACTCTCTCCCTACTTATTCAATATAGTTCTTGAAGTTCTAGCCAGAGCAATCAGACAACAAAAGGAGGTCAAGGGATACAGATCAGAAAAGAAGAAGTCAAAATATCACTGTTTGCAGATGATATGATAGTATATTTAAGTGATCCCAAAAGTTCCACCAGAGAACTACTAAAGCTGATAAACAACTTCAGCAAAGTGGCTGGGTATAAAATTAACTCAAATACATCAGTAGCCTTCCTCTACACAAAAGAGAAACAGGCCGAGAAAGAAATTAGGAAACGACACCCTTCATAATAGACCCAAATAATATAAAGTACCTCGGTGTGACTTTAACCAAGCAAGTAAAAGATTTGTACAACAAGAACTTCAAGACTCTGAAGAAAGAAATTGAAGAAGACCTCAGAAGGTGGAAAGATCTCCCATGCTCATGGATTGGCAGGATTAATATAGTAAAAATGGCCATTTTACCAAAAGCGATCTACAGATTCAATGCAATCCCCATCAAAATACCAATCCAATTCTTCAAAGAATTAGACAGAACAATTTGCAAATTCATCTGGAATAACAAAAAACCCAGGATAGCTAAAACTATCCTCAACAATAAAAGGACTTCAGGGGGAATCAGTATCCCTGAACTCAAGCAGTATTACAGAGCAATAGTGATAAAAACTGCATGGTATTGGTACAGAGACAGACAGATAGACCAATGGAACAGAATTGAAGACCCAGAAATGAACCCACACACCTATGGTCACTTGATTTTTGACAAAGGAGCCAAATCCATCCAATGGAAAAAAGATAGCATTTTCAGCAAATGGTGCTGGTTCAACTGGAGGTCAACATGTAGAAGAATGCAGATCGATCCATGCTTATCACCCTGTACAAAGCTTAAGTCCAAGTGGATCAAGGACCTCCACATCAAACCAGACACACTCAAACTAATAGAAGAAAACTAGGGAAGCATCTGGAACACATGGGCACTGGAAAAATTTCCTGAACAAAACACCAATGGCTTATGCTCTAAGATCAAGAATCGACAAATGGGATCTCATAAAACTACAAAGCTTCTGTAAGGCAAAGGACATTGTGGTTAGGACAAAACGGCAACCAACAGATTGGGAAAAGATCTTTACCAATCCTACAACAGATAGAGGCCTTATATCTAAAATATACAAAGAACTCAAAAAGTTAGACCGCAGGGAGACAAATAACCCTATTAAAAAATGGGGTTCAGAGCTAAACAAAGAATTCACAGCTGAGGAATGCCGAATGGCTGAGAAACACCTAAAGAAATGTTCAACATCTTTAGTCATCAGGGAAATGCAAATCAAAACAACTCTGAGATTTCACCTCACACCAGTGAGAATGGCCAAGATCAAAGACTCAGGTGACAGCCAATGCTGCCGAGGATGCAGAGAAAGAGGAACACTCCTCCATTGTTGGTGGGGTTGCAGACTGGTACAACCATTCTGGAAATCAGTCTGGAGGTTCCTCAGAAAATTGGACATTGAACTGCCTGAGGATCCAGCTATACCTCTCTTGGGCATATACCCAAAAGATGCCCCAAGATATAAAAAAGACACATGCTCCACTATGTTCATCGCAGCCTTAATTATAATAGCCAGAAGCTGGAAAGAACCCAGATGCCCTTCAACAGAGGAATGGATACAGAAAATGTGGTACATCTACACAATGGAATATTACTCAGCTATCAAAAACAATGGCTTTATGAAATTCTTAGGCAAATGGTTGGAACTGGAAAATATCATCCTGAGTGAGCTAACCCAATCACAGAAAGACATACATGGCATGCACTCACTGATAAGTGGCTATTAGCCCAAATGCTTGAATTACCCTAGATGCCTAGAACAAATGAAACTCAAGACGGATGATCAAAATGTGAATGCTTCACTCCTTCTTTTTTTTTGTGTGTGTGTTCACCATGTATTTCTTTTTTTTTATTGTTCATTAGTTTTTTTTATTAACTTGAATATTTCTTATATACATTTAGAGTGTTATTCACTTTCCGGTTTCCGTGCAAACATCCCCTCCCCCCCCCCTTCCTTATGGGTGTTCCCTCCCACCCTCCCCCATTGCTGCCCCCCCCAACAGTATAGTTCACTGGGGGTCAGTCTTAGCAGGACCAAGGGCTTCCCTTCCACTGGTGCTCTTACTAGGATATTCATTGCTACCTATGAGGTCAGAGTCCAGGGTCAGTCCATGTATAGTCTTCAGGTAGTGGCTTAGTCCCTGAAAGATCTGGTTGCTTGGCATTGTTGTACATATGGGGTCTCGAGCCCCTTCAAGCTCTTCCAGTTCTTTCTCTGATTCCTTCAATGGGGGTCCTATTCTCAGTTCAGTGGTTTGCTGCTGGCATTCGCCTATGTGTTTGCTGTATTCTGGCTGTGTCTCTCAGGAGCGATCTACATCCGGCTCCTGTCGGTCTGCACTTCTTTGCTTCATCCATCTTGACTAATTGGGTGGCTGTATATGTATGGGCCACATGTGGGGCAGGTTCTGAATGGGTGTTCCTTCACTATGGCAGGGAAGAGAGAGGCAAAGATTAAAACAGAGACTGAAGGAACACCCATTCAGAAAATGTGTACATTTATACAACAGAGTATATAATTCAGATGTTAAAAAATGAAATCATGACATTTGCACATAAGTGCATGAAACTAGAAAAAAAATCATCCTAAATATCTCAGATCCAGAAATAGTGATATGCATTTTCTTCTAGGTGGCTATTAGCTGTTAAGTCAATGATAACCAAGTTACAAACCATTAAAACACAGAGGTTAATTATAGAGTAAGGGACTGGAGGTGGGGGCAGACAGATATCTTTATGAAAGGGATATAGAATAGATAGTCAATGTTGGATGGGGGATATTGGTATGAAAAGATCAAGTGGGGAGGGAGGGAAGAGGGGGAGGAGGAAGGTAATGCCTGGAAGGTCTTTTGATTGATAGTATGAAAACTCAATACAAGATATTCCTGAAACATTTACATATAGGAAGGGGATCTAAATAAAAGGGATCCCCAACAGGCCAAATGAAGATTCTATTACCAGGATTGGGTTATATCTAATTGAGATGTTGGCCACCATCAAAATCCCCCAACCACTAAGCTGTTGCCAGAAGTATATATTGCCTTCCTCAAACTGATAGGGAGGCTTTATCGCTGAACACTCATACAATTCACTGAACATGGAGCTGGTGCCTACATAGAGCCCTCACCCTTGTGTTCTAGTATCTTTGGTACAGGAAGGTATTCTGCACATTAACAAAAGAGAAACATAAACACTAACCCAGCCACAAACCTGCTATCTACAAAGATATGCTAGGGCAATGGTGGTACGATGCTTTAAGGGAGTAACCAACTGATCTGACTTAAGAGTCACTCCATGAGATAATACTGCTTGGGTGATCAAGAATCTAAGACCAGATATGTAAGTGAACTAGAATAAAAGCAAACTCTATTGTTCTAAAAAAATAAAGTAGCATTAAAATAAGTTCTGATCTGTTCAGATATCATCAGAGAACCTTTCTCTTGCAGAAGATGTGTGTGTGTGTGTGTGTGTGTGTGTGTGTGTGTGTGTGTGTGTTGCCCCACAACCAGACATTACACAGAGAGTGAGAGTCCTTAGAACACTCAACCCTAAAAGGGATGTGTCTCCACTTAGGAACTTAGGAACTTAGGGAATCCATGGGAAAGAAGGCAGAAAGATTGTAAGAGTCAGAGGGATAAAGGACAAGAAAATCAACATGATCAAAGATCACATGAACTCACTGAGTGAGTTAGCAGGTACAGGTCCTGCAGTGGTCTGTACAGGTCCTCTCCGTAAATATCATGGTTTCCAGTCTACGCTTTTATGGTATTCCCAAGTGTGTACCTTCCCTTGGACTCTTACCCTTTGCTTTGTTTGTTTTGTCCAATTACAATTTGCTAGTTTTTGTTTTATATAATATAATATAATATAATATAATATAATTAATATACTATAACAAGCCTGCTTGTTTCTTTAATGAGAAACAGAAGAGGATGGATCTGCATGGGAGGAGACAATGGGGGAAACTGGGAGGAGTAGAGGGAGGAGAATTTGTAGTAAGGTTATATTTTGTGAAAATAAATCTATTTTCAAGAAGAGGAAAAATATAAAGAACAAAATAAAGTCAAAGACACTTGGCTTTTGTGGAAATGTTCTAATAGACTAAAGGAAGAAGAACAAACCTGAAAATATTTCAGAAAACAAAACAAAGCAAAACAACTACAACCAAAAAACCAGAACTGATACAGTACCCAAAACATGAGACTCCACATTTAATGTCATCAAAGACAAAATAAATTATTTCATGGTGTAGACAGAATTCTCTAAAATTTAGGTATAAGATAAACACTTATACATAAATTAAAACTATGGTAGTAAAATGTATTGGCTCTCGACTGTTCATATAGAATGTCACAAATTAGGTGACTTGAAATGACATGAATTTATCTATTCTATGTAGGTAACTGGAGGTCTGGAAAGTGGTTTCAGAGGCGCTAGTTAGTATCTGTCGACGTGACACCAACTAGAGCCACCTGGGAAGAAGCAACCTTAAATGAGGAATTGCCTTCATTAGATAGGGCATGTCTGTGGGGCATTTTCTTGATTGCTAATTGATGCACCGGGTCCCAGTCCACTGTGGACAGACTAAAAATGAAATCAGTGGAGGAAAATGTAGTCATGTGGGAAAGAATTCCAACTAACAGTAGTTCCAGAAAGATAATATTGATAAAAGGGAAGGAGTAGGATAAACTTATTTTAAAATTAATAAAAATGTTCTAAGAAAAAATTCTGAATAAAACGACTTGAATTCCTTGTTGGTGTAGAAAGAAAACAACCAGAATTTAGTCAAGAAAACTAATTTTTTTAAAAAATATTAGAACTGAGTCAGGTGGTGGCACACACCTTTATTCCAGCACTCAGGAAGCAGAGGCGGGCAGACCTCTGTGAGCTTGAGGCGAGCCTGGTCTACAGAGTGAGTTCCAGGACAGTAGAGCTACCCAAAGAAATTCATCTCAAAACAACAAAACAACCCCGCCCAAAAAACCAAATAAGCAAAAAACAAAAATGAAAAAATTTTCAAAATTTAAAATCTTGAATTTACTGTCTAGCATTGATCAGGTTCTATAAGAATCTTTGGAAAGTTATCAGACACTACAAGAATTGAGTCTACAGAATGTGGAAAGTTTCCAGAGAGGTGGGAAAGATGATCTATAAATTACTTTTAGTAACAACACGAAACAGCATTGTGGAAGCCTGTTCAAGAGGAAGTCACATATTCGCAAAATTAGAAAAACGCTGTTTCCAAATTCTGACCTTGGATAAATTATTAATCCCATTGAAGTTTTAAAAGAAAAACAAAAATGTTTCTCATTCATTCAGGGAACAAACTGCAGATCTAGAAATGTGAGAAGGAATAAAATAAGCAAGAATTGGATAACAAAATGAAGAAGTTCAGTGTCCTTACTGGAGACTTGCTCTCTGTATCCCTCACTTCCTGCTAGGTAACCCAGACTGTTTCTTCTTTCCTGATCAAATGGCCTCTCTCAATTTCTGCAGACTAGTGGGAGAATCTGGATAAGTATACGTATAAGCTAAATGTGATTTCTGAAAGAAAAGTTTGCATGCAAGTTTCATATATGGATTTGTATTTGATTTTCAAATAGTCAATTCTCTAGCAAAATTCTTCAAAAGTTCTGGCCACTGGGATGTATAATATATAGATTCTTCCCACTAATAATTTCATAAAGTTTAGAAATGTCCAAGTCTGAGCTTTTGTTTTTCATTCCAAGCATAGGGCACAATGGCAGTCTTTGATTCAGTAGGCTGAGTGAAGAGCAGGTCTTAGGGTGTTGGTATTGATGGAAACAACCTAACTCCTGCTGCAGCTGGGGACACTCACAAAGTAGCCTCGACATCTCTATGTATTCACGGTGCAGTGTGTGGGTCTACACTTGTTAGAGTAAACCAATCCACTTTTCCTCTAAAAAAGAGACTGGAGGCTCCGATGGTGTGTTCTCACAGGCATCTGTATGTGTAGCGGGGAAGCACATTTGACATGTTAGTCATATCATAGTAACTGAAAAATACGTCCTTAGGCAAATCTGATGGGTAACTTCAGCTTCAGTTTTCTCTATATCTGGATCGAAAGTGCTTCCTTGGTCTTTGCTGTAGTTTAGATGTTGAATGTTTCCCAAAGTGTCATGTTTCTTTGTTTTTAAAAGCTGAATCCAGGGCATCAGGTATGTGAGGCAAGCACTCACCATGGGGTCATATTTTACCCACCCATGTGTCGAAGTCTTAGTGTCCAGTCCAAGAGGTGGATGAGCCTTCAGGAAGTGATGTACAGTTATAGGAAGTTTGATTATTGGGGGATATTGAGACCCTGATCCTGTTGTTTTTCTATTTTTTTCAGCTACTATGGGATGGACAGCCTTTTCTGGCATATGTGCCTTTTCATAATGCACTGTCCCACTATCAGACCAAAGCAGCAAAGACAAATGACCAAGGACTGAAACTGAAAGCCACAATAAAGTTCATTTCTTTATCAATGAATTCATCTTAGAAACTTCTTCTGGTCATAGAAAGATAACAGTGTCTATTCTGGGTATAAAAGATGTCCTCTACCTACAAACACTGTAAGATCAATCAGATTTAAAGCAGTTGGATACAAAGAGAAGGAGAAATTGTTGTACTATTGAAGGGTGATATTTGAGTTCACTTGTGAGAGTCCTAAATGACTCTAAATTTGTTAATCACTGTTGGAAGCATCAGACATTTTCCTGTTTCTCAGCAGTATCGTGCTGTGTAGGAACCCTGTTGAGTTACTGGCTCATACCCTAAGGGCCCCCAAAAGTTAATTAACAGCTTTCAGAGGTGTATATTTGACTTATTAAAGCCTTTCTAGAAAATTTAATAAAACACTCTACATGGCAACACAGAACTACATGTGTTCAAGCGTTGTGTGACAGGCGGTTGCCAGTCGTCACTCACATGACAGCTTCTTCCTCCTGTCATACCTCTGTTTCCGTAGACGTCACTCAAAAGCTTTCACGTGAGCTTTTGAAACTAAAAATGAAATGAACACAACAGTTTTATGTTGGTGTGTGTGCAGCTTGTGTTGTGCTTGTGCTGTTATGGAGGGATTTTAGAGCCGGGTGAAGACTTTATAGCTTTCTTCTAGCTTTTTTGTTTGTTTGTTTGTTTTGTTTTGTTTTAAGATAAGGCCTGTCATGAAACTTAATGCTCACTGATTGCCTAGGCTGACAGTCAAGTCAGCTCCTATTTCCACCTTTAGAGTCAGTCTTCAGATTTCAAGAGTCTTTCTTTTCTCTGGGCTTTTTCCCCTTTTTAAATTCTCTTGTCATTTCTCCCTAGTTTCTTAGGTTGTCCCTAGAGTACCAAGCATCCAAGAAAGGAAGCTATGTGTCCTTAAAATCAGCCTCTGTCCTATTGGGAACAAGATTAAAAATATTGCTAACAGCAAGAAACCACAAAACAATGACACCTTCTGTTGTTAACATTGACCTTATGTCAAAATATATATTTAGTGTTGTTTTTCTGTTTTTATGGGGAAAATTTCCCCTCTTCTTTATTCTTCCTTTATATGGAGAGACTTGAATAAGAAAAGTAGCCTTTCCCCGTTTCTTCCCTTGTCCTTTGCCATGCTTACTCACCGAAATGGGCACGCTAACTCAGTCCCTCCCTCCATACTTCTCTTATTGCATCCATGCTTGTTTCAAAACAGAGGCTGTGATCTCGGAGGTAACTTTAATTCAGGGAAATAATAGGGCTTTGTTTGTTGGATGAGAATTTTGAGAGATTGGTCTGTTAGCCAGGGTTCTGTAGAGGAACAGAACAAATAGGATTAATACACACACACACACACACACACACACACACACACACACACACACACACTTATTTTAGACTGTATTACATAATATAGTCTGGATAATCTGATGGTTGTCTTCATATAGTAGGCTGAACTTTTTAAAAATTATTATTAATTCATTATTTTATTTACTTATATCCCAAATGTTGCCCCCCTCCAGGACCTCCCTCACAGAGTTCTTCCCCTATCCCCCATCCCCCATCCCCTTCACTTATGAGAGGGTCCTTCCCTCCCAGCAATCCCTCATCCCTGAGGCTTCAAGTCTCTGCAGGATTAGGAGCATACTCTCCCACTGAGACCAGAAAAGGCAATTCTCTGCTACATGTGAGCCAGAGGCCTTGGACCAGCCTATGGGTGCTCTTTGCTTGGTAGCTTCGTCTCTGGGAGTTCCCAGGAGTCCAAGTTAGTTGACACTGTTGGTCTTCCTAGGGGGTTGATATTTCATTCAATTCCTTCAATCTTCCCCTGACTTCAGTAAAGTCCCCGACTTCAGTCCAATGGTTGGCTTTGACTATCTGCATCTGTCTCAGTCAGCTGTTGGTTGAGTCTCTCAGAGGACTGCTATGCTAGGCTCCTTTCTGCAAGTATAACATAGCATCAGTAATAGTGTCAGTAATAGCTCATGGGATAGATCCCAAATTGGGTTGGTAATATGTTATCAGTCCCAGTTTGATGATGATGGTTGAGGATACCCGGGGAACTCCTAATCTTCAGTGTATGTTGGGAAGCTGAAGATGATATGTTCTGATGCCAGTGAAGATTGGCAGCTGTGGGGTGGATGAGTTCAACAGACAGGACACAGATGAAGATGGAGACTAACATCAAAGGTTAACACTGACTCTAGGTGAACAACTGTGTCCCTTTCCTGTAAAACCTGCATTATCAAGTTCCTAGAGGCTATAACAATTTCATTCACTGCCACTCACAGTCCACAGTGCAAGCATCTGGGTAGCTTCTTTTGAAAGAAAGGGCTAGCTATGTCAAAGGGTCCTGAAATTTGAGCAGGACCCAAGAATAGTATGGTAGGAAAGATTTGCTATTATTGTGAAGTAAAGGTAGATACCTCAGAAATAATTTTACAAGACAAGAAGTGACTGGTTTTATATTTTTCTTCAGGGAATAATCCCACATGTAAAACTTCAATGATATATATATATATATATATATATATATATATATATATATATATATCCCACAAAGCACAGGAAGAAGAAGGAATCTCTGGCTTTCAATCCTAGCAAACCATTTTCCTGTGCTGCATGCATTCAGCAGAAAAGGATCAGAAACAGCACTTTAAAATATTGGATATTCAATTGAATTCTTGGAAATTTAATTATTACGTGAAACCTTTGAGGTGCATCCAATCAACACAAATGATGGAGAAAGGAAGGCTGGGAGAAGGAGGATGCAGAGAAGGCAAGTATCACTAGGAACACTATGAACCAGCTGTGCTGAAGCTTAGGGAACTGAGCTTTACGGCCTTTGTACCTGCTGTAGTTCTGGAGTGGCCTTAGGATTTCTTTCCACCCAAACCCACTATCGAGCTTTCCTGTGAAACAAATTGAGTTGCCTAGTCCATGGTTTCTCAATTTTTGGTATTATTGACATCTGGGGTTCAATAATGCTTTTGTGTGACTTTGTTCTAAGCATTGTGGGTAATGTGATAACAGTTCTGGTGTCTGCACACTATGAGACCATTTACTCCCTGCTACCAGTTGAGGAAATCAAAACTGTCTCTAGATAACATCCGTTGTCCCCTAGGGATGAAAATCATACCTAGTTAAGAACCGCTGACCAAAGCAACTTCACAAGAACTGATGGGGAAGAGGCTACCATGATATGAAGATGCCTACACAAAAGACACCAAGAGCTAGGAGAAGACTGCATCTTTCCATGGGAAATGAGAACATGCAGACGTGTTGGGCCAATTCCCTCAGTATTCTTTAGAGATGGAAATTAGATGACAACCACGTACTCTCTGAGAAGGCTCACACATTGTATTGGGTTTAAAATATTATGACTCGTAGACCCTTTTGTGGATGACTAGACTATTAGCTAAATAGAGACCAAGATTATCTTCATGTTCTCACTTGCACCACCTCTGCTATAGTTTTTGGAAATACATACATCCTTTATTTTTCCTGGAACAAATGCTTAGGTAATTCTAAGTTTCATTGAGGATGGGGCCTGTGCTGTAATAGATGTCTTAGAAACTCTTTGGAATTTTGAAAGAGAAGTTCATCAAAGAGCCAGAAATAGATAATTTCAGGTCATAGGGACTAAGTCACATCTATAGAAGACAGTCTGACACAGCTACCAAGAGAACCTTCTTGAGCATTCTATCAAGTCTTCTAATGAAGAAGCTGTGGTAGAGACTGAAAAGAAAAAGATAATTGAGCTCAACTTTTCTACAATATTTGTAATTTATCATTCTATGGTTAGAATTTCTTTTGCTCTACTTAAAATTTATTTTAATTAACTTGGGATGGTTTAAAATTATGGCACATAGAAATTTTATTTTGTAGTGTTTTGAGAAATGAATAATTGGAATGTGTCAATATTCAAATCTGAGGAAACTCAACTGCTATTTTGTTAATGAAGAGTGTTTGATCTTACTGTAGGACCTCTGGTAATTATCTTAGTAATCTGGAATTAGAATAACTATGAAAGTTAAGTTTTAGATAACAGTGCTCTGGCTTGGATGTGAAGTGTCACCCATGTGTTCATGTTTTGCCGTGTTGGTTGTCATCAGAGAAAATGATTGGCTTTTGACAGCTCTTACCTATCTAGTGGAATAATCTCCTGATGGATTCAGACTATGATGGTGATATGGAGAGGTGGGTCACCACAGGCATGCCCTTGGAGCTTTATCTTTTCCTGATTCCTTCTCTGCTTTGTGCATGCTGTGAGATGAAAAGATTTCTTCTGCTATTTCACCTTTCATGAATTTTTTGATCTAAAAGAAATGGATTCAGTCAGCGCTGGGGAAAAAGAAATCCTTCCTCCTTTAAATAGTTTGTCTTAAGTACAAACTTCAAACACAAAAAGCTCAACACAGTCAGTCTAAGAGGTTGGATTCGTTTCATGGGTTCTAATATACTGCATAGCATTCTGGAGATACAACTGGCACTTCGCTAATTTAGGAAAGCCCTAACTGGGACAGTGGTTGATGGTGGATGGTGGCTTTTTAAGATTCTGGTTGGCGTATCCTCATAGTATGCTATAAATCTCCTTTTGGGAGCTATCTATCCTTTTTATCTGGAGACAAACTGTTTATATGCGTATCAAGCTAACCTTAAACATATAGCCCAACTATAACTCTAAGCACCTGGAGCACTAGTATGAAAAGTGTGTGATGCTATACTCCAGCTGATAGAACTATTTTCAGTCATTTGTACTGTGATATCAGGAAATTAACCCAAAATTCCTGAACAAAACACCAATGGCTTATGCTCTAAGATCAAGAATCGACAAATGGGATCTCATAAAACTGCAAAGCTTCTGTAAGGCAAAGGACAGTGTTGTCAGGAAAAAATGTCAACCAACAGATTGGGAAAAGATCTTTACCAATCCTACAACAGATAGAGGGCTTATATCCAAAATATACAAAGAACTCAAGAATTAGACCACAGGGAGACAAATAACCCTATAAAAAATGGGGAGCAGAGCTAAACAAGGAATTCACATCTGAGGAATGCCGAATGGCTGAGAAACACCTAAAGAAATGTTCAACATCTTTAGTCCTAAGTGAAATGAAAATCAAAACAACTCATTGTGTCCTGGATTTCCTGTAGTTTTTGAGCCAGTAGCTTTTTCTGTTTTACATTATTTACATTATTTCTGTTTTACAGTTGTGTCGATGATTTCTATGGAATCTTCTGTTCCTGAGATTCTCGCTTCTATCTCTTGTATTCTGTTGGTGATGTTTGTATTTACAGCTCCTTGTCTCTTCCTTTGGTTTTCTATATCCAACGTTGTCTCTCTTTCTGCTTTCTTTATTGGTTCTATTTCCATTTTCAATTCCTTCACCTGTTTGATTGTGTTTTCCTGTAATTCTTTCCAGGATTTTTGTGTTTCTTCTCCAAGGGCTTCTACTTGTTTACTTATGTTTTCCTGCATTTCTCTAAGGGAGTTCTTGAAGTCCTCCATCATCATGATCAAATGTGATTTTAAATCTAGATCTTGCTTTTCTGGTGTATTTGGATATTCAGTGTTTGCTTTGGTGGGAGAATTGTGCTCTGATGATGTCATGTAGTCTTGGTTTCTGTTGTTTGGTTTTCTGTGCTTTTCTTTTGCCATCAGGTTGTCTCTGGTTTTACTTGTTTTGCTACTTCTGACAGTGGCTTGACCTTCCTATAGGCCTGTGTTTCAGAAGTGCTTAGACCTCTTTTCCTGTTTTCTTTCAGCCAGTTATGGGAACAGAGTCGTCTTCTCTCAAATGTGTACTCTTTCCTGTCCACTGGCTTTCAGCTGTCCCTGTGTGTGGGAACCAGATGGGCCTGCCCCTACTTCTCTTAGGTCCCTGTGCACAGGGGTCCAGATGACACTAGGTGTTTTCCTCTAGAGTCAGAAATGTGGGCAGAGAGTATTGTCATCTGGTTTCCCAGGCATGTCTGCCCCTCTGAAAGTCTAGCTCTCCCTCATACCGGATTTGGGTGCAGGGAGCTGTTTGATCGGGTCCTTTCAGATCTGGGTGTAGACTAGTCTGCCTGGCTCCTGAAGCTTGACTGCTACAATCTTCCCATGCCTAGAGGCACTATACAGTTTCCTCTTGGGCCAACATGTGGGCCAAGGTGGGCACATGTGACGGTCTCTCCTGCCCTGCAGTCTCAGGATTGCCCTCACTTCTGGGTGATCTGTTCTTTCTCCCTTGGGGTTTGGGAGCAGGGAGCTGTGGGCCGGGATCAGCGAGGTCAGGGTACCAGCTAGAAACCCAACCCTAGTCTTTTAATTCTTCAATGTGCTTTTGAAATAGATCACATCTACTTGAATATATTATTTTAAAATAGCACCACAATATAAAATGATTGAAAAGCCGAGAGGATTTAAGGAATACTTGGCACATGAGCTTCAGTGTAACTATAGCCATAGAAGGCTAAGTCACTTGACAATGGCAAAGGTGAGTCCTCCATTGTATTGAGTGTGGCAGTAGTAACAAAACAGGTACTTTTAAATGCCTGTTGATATGATATCACATTGCAAACAGTCAAAGGATTATTTTTGTAATCAGCTTTCGACAGGATTCAATCAACTTTCCAGGATACAAAAGACTGACCCTTGAATAAAGCTCACTTAAAATCATGACAGCAAGTTTTAACAGTCACTCTGTTTTCTGTTTTCTGACCATGTGTTTTCTGTTAGGCCTTCAGTTCTACATGGCTGAACATTGTTGTGTCTTTTCTTTTATGAAGGGAAAAAAGCCACAAAGGCCATGATGGTCCCTTGCCTAGCCCTTTGTTTCTCAGGCCATGAAGCTGAGGATTCTGGCTGTATATAGAGATTGTCTTTCTAGAACTCTTCCAGGTGATGCTGCAATTGTCCTGTAGCTGTCACTGTCTTTATCAAGGCAAGTCCATCTTTGTTATGGGTTGCTGGGATAAACCACCATGACCCAAAGGAACCTGTGAAGGAAAGGGTTTACTTTATCTTACAGTTGATCATTCAGAGAATTTAGGGAAAAAACTCAAAGCAGAGACCTGGGGACAGGGACCCATGTTGAGACCATGGGAGATCCTGCTTAATGGCTTTTTCCTTCTGACTTGCTCAGTCTTCTTTAAAGTGTATCCTAGAACTACATTCCCGGGGAAGGCATCACCACAATGGGCTGGTCTTCCCACATCAATTAAGGAGATTAATCATTAAGGAAATACCCTCACAGGTTGCCTATAAACCAATCTTATGGAGGTATTATCTGGAGTTTCTCAATTGTGGTCCCTTGCTCTCAGATAAGTCTAGCTTGTGCCAAGTTGCCACAAAACTAGTCAATGGGAAGGTCACTAGAGGAGAGCGCCAAGTGAGCTGTCTTTCTAAGAATTTTAAAGAAGAAAAAAGGGAAATAACTCATACACAGAACATAGCATTAGTGTTGGTCAGGTTTGCAGTCAGGAAAATAGTGTTCTCTGAACTGTATAATGTAGAGCACACACTTTGAAGAATGCCGTGGCCATGTATTACAGACAATCATGGCAGCCATGGAAAATATAGTCACTGATTAGTATGAGGATTCCATGTTAAATTAGCAGTTGACAAGAGTTGAGCATATTCCTTTGTCCATTGATGTCAATTTGCTGTTTAAAAAGAATTACTTGTCATTATCATGGTAGTGATCAGTGGTCAATTCCACTCTAGATCCTGTCCAAAGTCTGTCTGAGTTAGCGTAGACCTGGGTAAATTACAATATTTGACCCAATACAGTCTGCTTTTGTTTGGTACGAGTGCAACTAGTACAGGATTCAAATAAAATGCTTATTTATTAAACTGTTACTTTCTCTGATAAGGCAGCAGTTGCCAATAGAATCATAGCACTCACTAACTCTAAGTAGCATTTATTTTTATTTCTTCTGTATTTTTTAGGATCATAATACATAATCATGGTAATGATGAAAAACAAGATAAAGTGTCTCAATATTGAGGGCCCCTATTTTTGTGCAGAAAATGTTCACAAAGGGAATTCATTAAATTGGGTTAATTAAAGTTGGATAAATTTGAAAAAAAGTGAATTATGGCAAATTTTTTTAATATGTTACTTCAGAGTATCCACAAAACTGAAATGAAGCTCTAAGAGGACATTCTAATGAATAAATAAGAATGCAGCTAATTAGCTATTCATTAGATATTATAAATAGATGTTTCAAAAGTATTGAGTGTGTTGGGAAATCATTCTTCAAACTATTTTACTTCATTTCTTTCCACTTTACTATGTTTGAAAACATTTCTTAAAGTAAATTGTATCAACAAATAACAAATTCTTATTTCCTTTGATGTATGTCTGCTTGGGGTTGGGTTGGAAATGTTAAGTGCCTGATGTAACAGCTTTCTACATTCTTTTGTGGCCCAGGCCTCTTGGTACATGTATCTGTTTAATTTTGACCACACTGAGACCATCTCTAGGTGGAAGAAGAATGAACGCTCTTTGCCTTTCTCTTGTTGGAGGTGGGTAGATTTCTGTTGCCGTCCTCACTTCCTGGAGGTTAGAGGCAGCCTACACAGCGTTCCTAGTGCTGGCATCCTAAGCCGCTTGTCTATAGGTGGAGCCGCCTATCTGGGCTTTGATGAAACCTTCTTTCACTGATGATTCTATTTTCACATTTTTTTTTAATAATCTCCCAATTAACTGCTTCAATATGTTTATGAAATTTCTAACCTGATAATACCAACAGGCGTAACATTTGGTGGAGATATTTTGATGTGAGCGGAGCTGGTAGTGGTAATACAGCAATAATTGCTGGCTCATTTACGGACTATTTAGGTCGTGCAGTGAGCCAGATGAGAACAGCTAATGAGCACAGCTTCTTGCTGTAATTAGTCGAACAGTGGTGGCTCACAGATGATTTACAGTTTGAAAAAAAAAATCTGTGTATTTACCGAAGTGCTTATGTATTCTGTAAAGTTGTGACAAAGTAACAACTTGGGGATGTTGTGCTTTCCGCTCCCACATATTCTTCAGAGAGATTAAACAATAATGCTATCAACACCCACAGCTTTGGCGGAGAGCAGCACAAGTGTGAGCATGCTTCAGGTTTCCTCTGCCTGTTTTCTCTGTGCGGTTCGCTCTTTCTCTTCCAGCTCTTGCTTGGAGCAGCTTTTCCTTCTTGTTGTGGTAAAGTAAGATGGTTAGGGTTTCTTGGAGCAGAGCTTGGGCTAGCCCAGGCACAGTGCTTGCTCTGTGGAGGATGGAACTACCATTCCTAGAAGACTTCTGCCAGGAGGCTTTCTCTACCTGTAGGAAAGCAAGGCGGACCAGTGGTTGTAGATTGGGAGGCCAAATAGTCTCTGTGTAAAAACAACGACAACGACGATGACGACGACAACAACAACAGCAAAAACAACAACAAAACAAACAAAGGCACAAACAATCAGAGGCACAAACCATGCTTCTTCTGGAATTATGAACTGAATCCCCTTGAGTGATCAGCCCATATGCCCACAAAGAAACATTCCTCTGTCACTCATCTTCAAAAATCTTTATTATTTTTTTTTGTGATTTCTCCTCTAATTTATTTTCATTCTAATATTGGTACAAATAGCTTGCCAATGTCTCCAGTTAAATGTTGCTACTTGGCTAAGCCTACTGATCGCTGTGGCAGCTAGAATGATGGACGGTGGAGAAACCCAATCAAAGGCACACAGTGGATGTTATGGAAGAAAAAGTAGAGAGAATAAAAATCTTTTGGGCTGCCACCTGAATTTTTGAGCTTAGCCATTCTGATTGGTGTGAGGTGGGATCTCGGAGTTGCTTTGATTTGCATTTCCCTGATCACTAAGGAACATTTCTTTAAGTGCTTCTCAGCTATTCAAGATTCCTCTGGTGTGAATTCTCTGTGGTTTTTAATTGGGTGGTTTGGATTTTTGAAGGTTAGCTTCTTGAGTTCTTTATATATTTTGGATATTAGAGCTCTATTGAATGTGGGGTTAGTGAATATTTTTCCCCAATCTGTAGATTGCCGATTTGTCTTATTGACTATGTCCTTTGCCTTACAGAAGCTTTCCAGTTTCACGAGGCCCCATTTATCAGTTCTTGATCTTAGAGTGTGAACCATTGGAGTTCTGTTTAGGAACCCGCCCCCTCCCCGCCCCCATCCCCTGTGCTCATGACTTTGAGGCTCTTTCCCATTTTCTCTTCTATTAAATTCAGTGTATCTGGTTTTATGTTGAGGTCCCTGATTCACTTGGAAAGGTGACAAATATGGATCAGTTTTTTTTTTCTACATAGCAACCACCAGTTAGACCAGCACCATTTATTGAAGATGCTTTCTTGTTTCCGTTGTATATTTTTTGGCTTCTTTGTCAAAGATCAAATGTTCATAAGCGTGTGGCTTTGTTTCTGGGTCTTCAGTTCTATTCTATTGATCAACCTGTCTGTCTCTGTACCAATACCATGCCATTTTTATCACTATTGCCCTATAGTATAGCTTGAGGTCAGGAATGGTGATTTCCCCTAGAAGTTCTATTATTGTCAAGAGTTGTTTTTTGCTATTCTAAGTTTTTTTGTTTTTTCCATATGAAATTGAGAGTTGCTCTTTCCATCTTGCAGAGAGATACAGTCTCAAAGAGCTGGTTGTTGTCCTTCATGAGTTGAAAACATTTTAAAAAATGACAGTATGCTTTGTCTCTAGTAGATGAACACGGGGGATATATTTTGTCCACATCTAGATTTAGATGTTTAAGAAGTTTATAAGCAATAATGCCACGAATTTATTTGAAATCAGTAAATACCAATGTTTAAAAAGGGGCGTGGATCTAGAGCAGTGTTTCTTAATGTTCCTAGTGCTGTGACCCTTTAATACAGTTCTTCATGTTGTGGAGACCTCCAAGTATAAAACTATTTCATTACTACTTAATAACTATAACTTTGTTACTGTTGGGAATTATAATGTAAGTAGCTGATATGCAGGATATCTGATATGCAGCCTCCAAAGGAGTCATGAACCATAGGTTGAGAATTCTTATGTTCAGATTGGGTACAGTTGGGAGTAAGGAACTCAGAGGAAGAGCTAGACCCCTGCTCCTCCAGTGTGAATTTTTTCTTATTTTTATCACTCTCACACATTCTGTCTTCTCTTAAAGTAATCTTCTTTTAATATTTTTTCTACTTGGCTGTCTTAGGAATGGGACAATAGAAGAAATCCATTACCACAGTACCACATTCTGCAAGACAGAGATTATGGTCTTTAGTAAGTGTTGAGTAAGAATCAGTTTAGGGTAAGATGGTTTAGGAAGCTCTGTGAGAAATAATAGGTTAGTTATAGCCAAAAAGCTAAAAGCCTACAATCCTTTTTTTATTTTCTTTTGGGTGACTGGAGATTGAACTTAGGACCTTATGTAAGTAAGCAAGTTCTCCACCTCTCAGCTCCCTTCTCACCCCAGCCATCTACATTTGCTGTTGATGACGGTGATGGTGATGATGATAGCCATGGTGGTGGTGGTGATGATGATATGATGATGACGGCAGTCTGTCAAGTCTTCCTTTTTGGGGAAATGTGCTTGTTGGATGAGTTAGTTTCTCTGCTTCACTGGATTTATACAGGAAGCCAAACACTTCAGAAGAAAGGATTAAAGCGTCTAGCCAAACACTTCAGAAGAAAGGATTAAAGCGTCTAGATTAAAAAGGTTAAAAATGGGCCCTGGGTTCGGTCCCCAGTTCCGAAAAAAAAAGAAAAAAAAAAAAGGTTAAAAATGACCTCAGAGATCTGCAAAGGGCACATTAAACTTCAAGCAAGGGAACCGGTGTGCTGTGAACAGCCACTTTCATTGTCTGAATTAAAATGGAAACAGCTAATGTGAGTCACCAGAAAAGATGGAATACTTATAGTGCCCACTCCACACTAAGTAACTCCTGCTGTCATGATTTTACTATGGGTGTAAATTATTAGCAAAACTAGTCATTCTGGAAAAGCAGCCTCAGAATACTTTTATGACTAATTTTCACTTGAGAGTTATCATTTGTTCTTTTTTTGGCTAATTTTATTGGATATTTTATTTATTTATATTTCAAGTGTTATCCCATTTCCCAGTTTTATAAGTTCCTTAACGAAATGCCTGTGGACATAAGGTACACTATTAGACACATAAAGTGAAGTTCTCTAAATAAGGAAGAGTGGGATTCCCACCTGAGACATCACCTACTACTCATAAGGTAACAGTGAAGTTGTCCAAGCAAATTTTCTATTACTATTATTCTATTATCGTGTCTCAACATTTTCTACCTTTGCCTTCATTAGGCGATACTGACAGTTTAGTCAGAGGTATTAAACTTAGCATGAGCCTTTCTAAAAGCATACAGGAGTTAAGTTTTAGCTGTCATTTGTATATACTTATCCATGGACTTCTTTACTTATTTGCTGTATATTTCTCTTATTATTTTTATCATTCCCTGGAAAATATTATATCAAGATCTTGGTGCTCTGATTACTCACTAATTGTTACAAAGGTATAGTAAAAACTTTGACAGTGAAGAGATTTATTCCTTTCAGCCTATGATATTACTGTTAACCTCATATGAGAATCTTCAAGACACTCACTTAACTGAAGTTAAACTTAATGTCTGGGCATCTCCAGCTAACTGCCTTTGGACAATCATATGTGTGTGTGTGTGTGTGTGTGTGTGTGTGTGTGAGAGAGAGAGAGAGAGAGAGAGAGAGAGAGAGAGAGAGAGAGAGGGGGGGGGGGAAGAGGGAGAGGAGAGGAGGGGAGAGAGAGAGAGAGAAAGAGAGAGATTTCTCTACATTGGTCTTCTAAGACATGTAACACATCCTGGATGTGACCTCTTGAAAACACATGCACACACATGAAACACTTTAAGCATAGTTATGGGGTCTGGGAAAAGTAACTGAATTTACAAGATAAGGGAGTTTAATGAGTTAATGAAACATGAAGATAAAATTAGGGAAGCATCACATGGTTAGACCTCTATCATCTCAGGTAGGTATTTTCTAAGTGACAGTGACTCTAGGTCAATGAGTTTCTATGAGGAGTAATATGGAGCACGAAAGTAGCGTTAGTGGAATGCAAGTAATTCTTATTTCTATCATAGGAATTTAAAAAATGAAGCGTTATCTTATAGTGATGGAGTTGGTATGAACTTAAAACTGAGCATGTGCATGTGTCCTGACATGTACATGTGCACAGAAGCTGGCATTTTTATACTTATTTTTGCAGCTTCATTAAGGTGTAATTGATGCAAAATAAAGTGCATATATTTAAAGTATACAACTTGATGAGTTTTGACATACCTGTCATACCTGTGAAGCCATTGCCGTATCAAGATAACGAACATATCCATCACCCTTGAGGTTCCTTGTGCCCCTTTGTAATGGATCTACCTCTACTCCTCTCCAGGCAATTAGTGGTGTGCTTTCTGTCACTATAAATTAGGTAGCATTTTCTGGGACTTACATAAATAAATCACAGAGTATGCACATGTTTATTGTCTCCCTCTGTCACTCAGCATAATTATCTAAGATCCATCCATGTTGTGTGTAGGATAGTTCATTCTTTCTCAGTTTGATTTTTATGGTTGTACCATGGTTTGTTTACCACATAATGAGGGACATTTGGAGGGTCAGGATTTTGGGTTTTTGTTTTGCTTTGTTTTGTTTTGAGAGAGAGCTAAATAACTCTAGGCTCAACATTAGGGCACAATCTTTATGTGGAAATATATTTTAGCTTTTTGGGTTAGTGGAATGAAAGCTTATATTGAAGGCATACATATAACATCTTTAAGATATTTATATAATGCATTCCAAAGAGAAACTTTTCATCAGGGTATGAGGGTCTGACGGACCTACATCCTTTGCATTGGAGGAGTTCTTTTACTTTTTCTTTTTTGTTTTTGTTTTTGTTTTAGCTGTTATAATTGTTTTGCAAGTGGGATTTCACTCTTTTGTGTGTAGTGTGTGTGTGTATGTGTATGTGTGTGCATGTGTGAGTATGCGCATACAAGTGCATATGTTATGTGCATGCCTGTGGAAGCCAGAGGATAATGTCGGCCATCTTACCCTATTGCTCTTCTTCTTATCTTTTGAGACAGTGTATTCTATTGCACCCATAATTTATTGATTATTTAATCTGGTTGACAGGTGAATTCCAGAAATCCTCCTGTCTGCAACATCCACAGTGCTAGGGTTACAGGAACACTCAATTATGCCAAGCATTTACTTAGGCTCTGTGGATCCAGTCTCAAGTCCTCTTATTTGTGTGATGGGTACTTTGCAGCTGAGACACCTCTCCAGGCTTTGCTGTGGTTTCCTTTTGCATAGGTTCTTTAGTAATGCTTTCTGGTCCAAATACTCTATGACCTTTGCTCTCCTACATAATTCTTTGAATCAATTTGATAGTTTTTGTTTAATAAAAAAGCCTATAAAATATTTAGTAGAATTAGGTTGAATCTGGAGGTTTATAGAACTAAGTTATTTTTCCTCGACTTTGCATCCTGATTTTCTAAATTCTCTTAGAATATTTGCTAGAGTTTTCTACATATAGCAATGTGGACCATGAACAGTCACTGTGCCACTTATCTCTTTTCAATCTGTGAGAATGTATTAATCTGTTGATTCCTTTGTTAAAGTGTTAGAATCCTCAATGCCACATTGATGAGAAGATATAGGATCAGACACTTTAACTCCTTCCTAATGTCAAAGAAAGAACACTAACTTTTCAGCATAAATACATTGCTGATGGTAGGGCTATTCTGGTGGCAACTTTAAAAAACTTGTTTGAGAATTTCATTTGTGTCTTCAACGTGTTTTGATCAAATCTACTTCCCCAGTTTCTTGCTTCCAATTTATCACACATCCTCTGTAGTGCCTTCCTTTCCTTCTCAACCTTGTGGACTCAGTTCTTAGACCCACTAACTCCACTTAGTGCTCCTCTTATGTTCATGTACACAGATACAGTGGGTAGCCTCTCAGGGCCTTAGAAAATTTACTGTCCAGCAGTCATTAGTTGTCAAAAGCTCCATGATGGTCTTTAGTTCATTTGGTCTTGCACAGATCTTGGGCATGCATTCCAGCAGGTTAGCAATAGTTTTGTGTTTGTGCTTTTATCAATTGGACAATATCTTCTCTACCTGCTTTGCTGAGCATTCGACACCTCGAGTAAATATTACATCTTGCCAATGCATGCTACGCTTTATTTTAGGTCATTGTTCGATGATTCTTTTGGTTTATTAATTTGATTAATTGTAACAATTGATTCTGAATGTAAAGATATCTTGGGCTTCTGTAATAAACCCAACAGATTATTCATTCTTAGTGACATGAAGTGACTTAGGTTGGAGTTTTTATGGGAAGCTTTTAATTTTAAATGAATATATTATAGGATTATTCAGGTTTTTATTGAGGTTTTATAGTTTATATATCTTTCAAAAATATTATCCATTTCATCTTATTATTGTATTTTCTAACAGAAAGTTTTTCATAATATCTCAATATTTCTCTAGTATATTTCTTCCTTATATTTACTCCAAATACATATATGATATATGATATATTTATCCTGTATGGAACTCACTGTATAGACAAGGCTGGACTCAAACTAATGGCAGTCCATCTGCATCAGCCTGATAGAATGTTGAAATTAAAAGTATGAGTCACCATGCCAGGCTTGGTGTTTTAACTTATTTCCTTCTGCTTGTTTTTGGATGTCATCTACTTGTCTTGCTCTTTATCTTTTTGTCTTATCTAAATATTTTCTGCTAGAAACTTTTCTCTAAGCATGGTATTAGCATGAGCCCAGATTTTTATGTGGTCTTTGCATTTTCATTCTATTCAAGCATTTGAAAATGTCTTGTAGTCTTTTTTGATTTATAGTATATTGCATTGTTTCTTTAGAAGTTTGTTGATTATCCAAACTTTTGGAGAATTTTTCAGAAGGTTTTCTGTTAACGATTCAAACTGCAGTGAACTGAAGCAGAGAACATGCTTTATATGGCCACTGGAGGAGAGAAGTTGTCTTTTGGATAAAGAATACATTCACTATAGTAATTGTTTTCCTTTCATCGGAGTATTTGAATCATTCACATTTAATCATTGTTATTAATAAGTTTAAATCTACCATTGTTGTACTGCTTTAGTGAGCTCAATTCCTTGATGGATTCCATTGCTTTCTCCTTCCTTTTATTAGAATGGTTAATGTATTTGTCTTTTCAATTTATGTCCACTATTAACTTATTTGTTTTCTTCTTTTAATAGTTGATTTAGGCTTGTTTCAAAAACACACATATCATAATTGTTTTCATATTGTTCTGTAGCTGTCAGACTGAAAAAAATCAAGCGAGGGAATCTGCATGGATGCGAATGTAAAATAAATAATGTTCTTCTACACTTTTTGTAGCGGTATGAATGGGAATATCCGTGTGAATGCAGTGTGGTGGCGAAAACAAAAAGCTCTAAAACATGCAAGTCAACACTCAGAAAAGAGAGAAATAATTGTACAAGTGCATAAAGGATAAATAATGGCATTTTTCACAGTGTCTTTGCAATGTCTATATCTAATACTGTACATGTCTGCATCCATGTTAGAGAATGTCACATATCAAAGTCCATATTCAGTCTTGCCATGGAAGGGCAGTCACATAATAATTTTTACACTGTACTAAAAATATTTGTCACAGAAAAAGCATGTGGTATAGACATTTAAGTTTTGATTGAAAAAGTTTATGTCGTGTGTACGTGTGTGTATTCAAGAGAGGGAAAAGAGAGCATCTTTGTGCTGTTCCTCAGGTGATGGAATTTCATCATTTTATTTTAATTTATCATTGTCTTCCAGTTCTAAAATATAATGATTGCGAGTTAATTCTGTAATTTGTTTTGATTGAAAATAAAACAAAATAATAGTAACCATATCAACCATCTTCACTTTAATTTCCCATTATTTAGTTATTTCAACAGAATTATTGAGATAATATTACTGGCTAGTCCCTTCCTAAAAATGTTCAGAAGATGAATAAATCTATTTCCTATTTATTTAGGATGTTAGTTCTTTCATGGAATTTATAAATATTTTAAAATGGCAAGAAGTTTCAAACAAAGCCAGAAGTCTATGGCAGCATATTATTGTCAAATCTAACCTGAGTTGCATGAAGTGGAATTGTCTTCTTAGGAAAAACAGTGGGTGGAATCCAAGCCTTTGCATCCTTTTAGTTCCATCACATAACCTAGCATTCTTTAGGGGCTTCATCCTGAAAGGGTGTAATTTTCAGAGACATTTTCTGATCTTTCCTCCTTAGAAATATCTCTGAGAGACTTTCCTTAAGAAGTTTCTCAGCTCCGCTCTGAACTTTGGACACTGCTTACAGGAGACAAAATTTCAAAAACAAAAACAAATCAAGTTGTGTTGGAACCAAAGATGTTTAATTTAGTACCTGACTTCTCTCCATTGCTGTTTGTGGCACATGGGTCCTTCCCCAGGGGAATGGCCTTTCTTACTTGCTTTAGTCTTTAGTCTCATGGGCAACACTTGAAGCTTTCCATGAACAGCACTGGCTTCAAGCCATCATGGGGAGTCTTCCTGTCTGAGTGTCTGGGTGCATTTATTCATTGTAAGCTAGATTGTCACTCCAAGGATTTGAGTCACACACTGACATCTTGTGACTTACAACCTGTTTTCAACTGTGAATGGGTATGTTCGTCAGAATACCTGAACTTATCTGAGAAAGCACCATTGATTTTGGTGGATGAAGTCATTCATGTTTAAGTATAAACTTCAACATACAGTAAGATATAATAAATGTGTACCATGTTATGCTGTATCAAATAGTTCTGGCAATTGTTCTGTGGAATAAATCGTGGTTGACAACAAGGGAGGAAGAAAACTGGATGGAAACTTAAGCCATCCTTTGTCACTAAAAGGCTAGGAAGGGAGGAACTCAGTAACCAACAGCACTTGTTCCCTGCTGGGGGACTTGAGTTTGATTCCTAGCATCCTCAGAGGGCAGCTCACAACTGCCTGAAAGCCCTAGAACTAGAGGATCTGGTGACTTCCTCTGGCCTCTGTGGACATCTGCACATGTAGGGTGGGTGCACACCCAAACACACACACACACACACACACACACACACACAAATGCACACATAGCAATAAAAATAGACCGTAAAAGTTTTAACTGGTATTGCCACAAATGTCCATCAAACTACTGTTGCTATAGTTTCATCAATGCATGGAGAGGCCACCCTGTAGGGCATGTGTTATGATAAAAATGGACAAGCTAAGAATCGTAATCTTAAGTTCACAGGGAAACAGAATGGGTTGTCAATTCCAAGTACTGGAAAGCAACATGAAGAAATATGTTAAACAATCTCACTTTGCCATCTTTAGCAGGCATTGATTGCTTTTGTATTTCCTATTTACAAAGAGAGGGAACGTCAGTAAGCAACATATACATACTTCTGTTTTGGAAGAACTTAACTTGGTGGGCTACAAACAGGTCCCGTTTATGAACTCTATCAGAGCTCTTTATTTTCTGTTTCTTTATATTTTTACATTTTAAGAAGGAATGCTGGGATGAAGAAAGCTTATCTAGAATGTTCTTCTATCTGCCAGCCTTCTCTCTTGCTCATAGTCTCCTTACTTTAACTTCGTCGTGAATATTTATCTTCTCTTTGCAACTCCTCAGATTCTGTTTCTTTTCTTGCTTTGCCAGCAATTGGTCCATAGCCATATACTTCCTATCTCAAGCCTTTGTATGGCTTATACTTCCAGATTTGCAATATCAAGGGACTTCTCAAATCCACCTTTCTCTGTCAGTTTGGTCAGATTATTATACATGTTACATGTTTCATTTCACTCTTCAAGTTTAGAGAGGATGACTCCGCTTTTTGTGGCCTCTACTTAGTGACATGTTTGAATGAACCCGGCAGTGCTAATCGTCTGAGCAGACTAATTCTCCTAGAAAATATTCAGGAGCAAAGGTTAGTGTTGTGTATTGGGCACCACAGTAGACGCTCCACACACACTTCCTTCATTAAAATAGGCAGCCATCTTATGGAGTTTCCTATAGCTATTATAATAAGTGACCACAGACTGCTTAACACAGTAAAAAACGTGTACTTGCCGGACTTTAAACAAAAGACTCAATCTAGATTTGATTGTTGTGGGACTGAATGCAATGTGTTCCTGCCTCTCTGCTATTTTTAGAACTTTTTGACAATCCCTGGCATTCCTTGGCTAGTAGCTGAATAAATCATATTCGTCTTCATTGTCATATGATGATCCTCCCTCTGTTTGCTTCTTCATGTCATATTCTCTTCTCCTAGGTGCTTTCGCCATGTTGGATTAAGGTCCCATTATACTCTATATTATTTGGTATTAACTAGTACTGACATGATTTCCAAATAAGGTCACCTTCTGAATGTGAGTTGGATGTGAATCTTTGGGGCACCCAAGTGCAGTGCAGTATATAGTATTGCCCAAAGTTTTGGGGCAGTTAAGTAATTAGCACAAGGTATACTTTACATAGTGAGCTATGATATAAGGCCAAACCCATCAAAAAGATCCATTTCCTTAGTCACTCTGCTGAGAAGGCCGAATCTTTCAATTTCTAAGGGAAAATCAGCTATAGTACTTAAATAGTAGCAAAAGTGAAAACTGAGAACTATGCAGAAGTTATAAGATGCCCCACTAATTATTTTTCCAAACAAAATATTACATGGACACAACTAAATTCTGTTCTTTTTCTTCTCTGAAAAATACAATTCAGAGAGAATAAAAAGTAGTAAAAACGATACTTGAATATCACGCCGTAAGGGGCCCTTACATTTTGTTTCCTTTTATCAGTTGGAATCACTGTCTTACCAAACTCTGCATTTTATAGTTCCTATCTCTGTTTATATAAAAATTGAAATCTTAAATTTAAGCAGGGCCAGACTATCCTGGCAAATCTCTCATTTCCTTCAAATGGAAATTGAATGGGTATTTGCTATAAATATTTTCTTCTCTCTTTCTGGAAACATAATTCTGGAGCTCTTGGGAGTTGTCGGATATGCTCAAGAATGTAGTAAGGTATACTAGACGTCACCTATGGGGAACCAGCACTGGCGGACGTCAACATTAAGTGTGTTTTGGGTTCTTGGGTTTAAATAGAGCATATGCCATTCAGATCAAAGGTGGCCTTAGTTGGACCAAACAAGACTGGCATAGTAAGAATTGAAGGAGCCAACAGCATCCAAAATACTAGGGTGCAAAAGAAAAACTGGGACTGGCCTCAGAGCTGACACGATCTTTATTCTCTATAAGTCTTTGTGGTTAAGATTGGATTTCTGTCAATGACTCAGGATCGGAATAAGCTGAGGTGTTCTTGCTGCATTGTTCATATTTGAGGAGACAAACAGGAAGTCACAGATGGACTCATCTCACACTAAATCAAGAATTGGATTCAAGAGTCCATTTACCTAATTTTTA
This sequence comes from Rattus rattus, assembly GCF_011064425.1. Classification (NCBI taxonomy): domain Eukaryota; kingdom Metazoa; phylum Chordata; class Mammalia; order Rodentia; family Muridae; genus Rattus; species Rattus rattus. Next base: position 62,787,697 of record NC_046160.1, read on the forward strand.
TCCTGTAATTCCTCCAACTGAAAGCCATATTAGGTGTAAACAATATTTATTTAGCTCTTTATTAGGGGAGAGAATAGCACATCAAATATGTGAGCTATTCAGGTGTTACTGCCAGTCAGTAAGATGTCAAAGCTCTGAAATGGAGTTCAGACATTTCAGTCACTGCTTAGAGAACAGCTTCACTGAACCCTCATAAAAAGTGTAAGTAGAAGTTACTTATGCCTCAAAGACTTATGCATCTGTTTATTACTATCCTGTCCTTGCCAACACACACACACACACACACACACACACACACACACACACACATCCTTTTTTTTTAATTTTTTTCATCTTTATTAACTTGAGCATTTCTTATTTACATTTTGATTGTTATTCCCTTTCCCGGTTTCCAGGCCAACATCCCCCCTAACTCTTCCCCCTTCCCTTCTATGGGTGTTCCCCTCCCCATCCTCTCCCATTACCGCCCTCCCCCAACAATCACGTTCACTGGGGGTTCAGTCTTGGCAGGACCAAGGGCTTCCCCTTCATTGCTACCTATGAGGTTGGAGCCCAGGGTCAGTCCATTTATAGTCTTGGGGTAGTGGCTTAGTCCCTGGAAGCTCTGGTTGGTTGGCATTGTTGTTCATATGGGGTCTTAAGCCCCTTCATCTCTTTCAGTCCTTTCTCTCATTCCTTCAATGGGGGTCCCGTTCTCAGTTCAGTGGTTTGCTGCTGGCATTCGCCTATGTACTTGCCATATTCTGACTGTGTCTCTCAGGAGAGATAAACATCCAGTTCCTGTCAGCCTGCACTTCTTTGCTTCATCCATCTTATCTAATTGGGTGGCTGTATATGTATGGGCCACATGTGGGGCAGGCTCTGAATGGGTGTTCCTTCTGCCTCTGTTCTAAACTTTGCCTCCCTATTCCCTCCCAAGGGTGTTCTTGTTCCCCTTTTAAAGGAGTGAAGCATTCACATTTTGATCATCCGTCTTGAGTTTCATGTGTTCTATGCATCTAGGGTAATTCAAGCATTTGGGCTAATAGCCACTTATCAATGAGTGCATACCATGTGTGTTTTTCTGACACACAGACATCCTTACACCCACATGCACACACACATTTATTCATATTCTTCAACATCCCTCTGTAAGTTATTTGTGTATCCCTTTATGAATTATTTGTGGTGTGTGTGCGAGTGTGTGTGTGTGTGTGTGTGTGTGTGTGTGTGTGTGTGTGTGTGTGTACAGGCATGCATGTGCCACATTCAGTATGTGGGAAGCCAGAGTACAGCTCTCAGGATTTGTTTCTTTCCTGGAACCCTATGAGATCCAGGATTAGATTCAGAAAGTTGGGCATCCATATGAGCATCTTTGCCAACTGATGCATATCAGCTGCCCATCATTGCCTTTATACACAGCTGCACAAAAGCAGTATGCATTCAAGGATAGAGCACTGCCTGCTATAGGAACTGTCCAGAACATCTTTCAGTTCACTTGTAGCTGATGCCTAGTCGATTCATATCATGCTTGATGACATTGTCAGAAGTTCAGAATCCTACTGAATACATTGCACAATTGCTCTATCTAAGCATTGTGCTATTTGGATCTTGATTATTTGGGATGGAGTTTCTTCCCTACTATATTAGAACTCCTATTAACATCAGACAATTTTAAATGTGTGCTCATAACCTGACATTGTTTTTTGCAATAAAAATATGATCATTTGAGTTTAATTATTGGACAGACAAAAAAAAGATACCACTTTTTGTTTTGTTAACTCAAAGCTAAAGTACAAAGCCACAGGAGGGATTTTCTTTTGCTTTCACTGGTTGAGAAGCAATAGAGCCAGCAGTTCACGAGAAATGTCAGATACTCATTGAGGCTGCCTTCAGTTGCTTGGGCACAAGACCATCTGGCAATGAGGGAAGATGCGGCCTTTACACGACCTTTGTAAATAAAGTGATTGCCAGTGAGAGGAATAATTCTTTTAATTATGTACCTGTTTAAGAAGAGAGCACAGATAAAGGGTGCTCCTTCCCAGATGAAAATGATGAATGACCTTGAAGACTCAGCACTAGTCCTGCTTAGAAAGCTGGCTTCTCATCAGCTCTGCTCGTTATGAGTTCAGTCGGAGTGTACACAAAGCACCTATTGACTTCGGTGGGACTCAGACACCATCAGTCCCGAGGGAGGTCATGGTTTAAAATCGTGCTTCCTCTCCCCACTGAACATCTAGTAAATGAATGCAGATAACATGGACCACTCAGCTATGAGTCCCTGCAGAAGATGAGGCAAGCAGTGCGGGTTTCACACCGGTATTAATGATAGTGAAACGGCTGCTTTCCAGTAGGAGCTTGCCATGATCAGTCACTGATGCAGTGAAGGGGGGAAAGACAGTAAAAGATCGCAGAGACAAACATTTGACCTACAATTCATTGGAAGTGTAAGTGAAGGAGAGAGAGAGAGAGGCTGGAGCACACGGGACTTATTCCTGTTAACAGTTAAGATTTGGTGTCTTTATTTCTTTAAGCTAAACACGGAACCAAACTTTAATGGTGCCCGGTTCAATTTCTCCTACAGCAGTTACTGATTTTATTGTTGTTGAGGGGGACAATGACAATCATGACAAAAGTACACACAGTGCTGGAGATGCAGGGAGTGAAGGCAGGACGCCACACCCAGCACAGGGCTCTTCTCCTGGATTTCATGAACTGTGCTGACTGGGATTCAATGGCTAATCATATTTTCCTGAGTCTTTCCTTTTGTTTAATGCAAACCATGATTATAGCTTCAATAGCATCTACGTTATCATGGAGAATTGTTGTTCCTACAGCTATGGCGAGACACCTGGCAGGACAGGGACATGGGAGGCAAGTGTGGTGGGATGAAGGTATTCTGTATGAGTTGTTATTATTAATTGTTGATTAAAGTGCTTGAAAATTTGAGCCTTTTAAATAGCTGTTAACAACTGGATAACGTTTCTTATGTCCACTTTGTGACAATGAAATGCCTTGACGTCTTTTATTTGGGTCTTGTAAAAAGCAGATTTTAAAATCAGCCAGAGCAGAGTCCAAAAATCCAAGTTGAAATAAGATATAAATTGTTATAAATAATAACCATTGTATGGTAACCATTCAGCTCAGAGCATCATTCTTATGTATGAAAGCGTTTAATGTATGCATTTAGTTATGATAATAACTCTGCTGGGTACAGAGCACATATTGGCTCCGTGTGTTGTGGGTATTTCTCACTGTGTGTGAGTGAGCACTGCTCTCCAGCTGGTTTCTTTACATCCTTTCTCCTACCCCAGTAACAGAATCTTTACACAGAAATTGTTTGGACTTTCCACCATACCACATGGTTTTCCTAACAGCTAAACAACAACTCTAATTACTATGCGCAATTGAAGAGTAATTTTCTCCAGTACAGGTGCAGTTACCTGAAATGCATTCTCTCACAAAGTACTTAAACACTTCTTTCCTTGTGTTAATTTACAAGGAAACTAGATATCTTTTAATAACCTCTTCCCCTTTGCCTACTTAGTAGGATAATTGTGCTTTATTTCCTGTGGAATAAAAAAATGTTTCTCATCTGCTTATCCCCATCAAAGAAGTTGACTTCATGGAGAAGGGCCATGGCTTTGTCTTGTTGTTAGAACTGGTGACTATTTCCACAATAATTCCTGACTTTTTGTTACTAAAGATCTAGGCACTTCACTATGACGCCATAAAGAAGCCAACTGTGCAATTGCAACTTTGTATTATGCTTGTGTTCTTTGTGGAACTAAGTCTGAGTGAGGGAGTAATAGAGAGCCTTGAAGATTTTATCCACAAACAAAACCCTTCTTGGGTTTTTTAAATCGAAAGTATTTCATATATTTAACATGTGTCTTGTCATAATTCCAAACTTTTGCAAAGTGAATGCATTTAGTTCTATATATTTTGAAATAGTATTAGTAAATTTGTGCTGTTTTCAATTTAGCACTATTGTGGTTTTTCACTTCAGGAAATATTTAATATCTTGATTACACATGAGTGGATAGGAAACTTCAAAGACTGAGCTAAAACTTGCCTTGATAGCTTAAGAATGTCCAGAAATGGCTGCTGTGAGAACAGTTACTATCATTCCCCAAGCAAGCAATGTCCTCATCCTAAGGGGGCTCATTCCTTAATGAGGAGACTTGAAAAGTTAATTTCTATTACAGAATTCAAGGTCATTTTTGCCTCCTTTAAATTTAGATTTGATACCTCTGTTACAGACATTGTCTAAAGACAGCCAACTCAACTTTCAGTGACATCTGTAAACTTGGAGTAGCTAAACAGAGAGGTGGTGTTTCAGTCTGCGAAATGATATAGACTATTTTATCAACTGTTTGCAAGGAATTTTAAGTGTGGGTTTGTGAATTCACAACACACACACTCAATACTCACACACACACACACTCAGAAACACGAACACTTTCTCACACACACTCAGTCACACATTCATCTTCTCACACACACTCACACACTCACAAATACCACACTCACACACACATACTCACAAACACTCACACACATGCTTTCTCACACACAGTCATACACATGCATACACACACACACACACACACACACACACACACACATCCCACACTCAAACACATACATACGCCTCCACACAAAACCACTCATACATTCTCACACTCTTTGAGGGCAGGTTTTGTGCCCGAGTCTGCTGGTTACTTTGTGTAATTGTTCTTGTAAGTGTTACACAATAGGCTTCTTGGGTATACATTAATACAGAAGACTTAAAGTCACATATGCACAACAAAACAAATCATAAATAATGAGATACTAAAAACCAACTGTCACCGAGGTAGCAATTATCAGTGTCTCTTTTTCGCTTCGGTGGCTTTTTCCTTTTACCCTGAGACATGCAAACAGAACAAACAATTAGCGAAATAATTGATGATCAGTACCTTCAAAGCTTGTGGTGACCTGCTTTATGCTTTATAAGCTTAATAATGAGAACACCTCTTATTACTGATTAGTGCCCTGCCTGGTGCTCTCTCATGGTACTCAGGAGGTACATCTGTATCAGACAAAAGGTTTTCATCTGCCCTTTACAGTTAGTTGGTCCCTAATGAACTGAGCTCTTGTCCCTTGCTGTTTTTAGATTCCAATTAAACTTGTTTGTAGAATAGACAAATAATTAAAGATGTACTGTTTTCCATGACTTAATATTGTCTTCCAATAGGTTGTGTTGCAGTTGGTGGCAATTAACATATATAGCTATGTTTTTAATCATTTATGTATTAAAACACATGCAAAATGCGCCTATGTTTTCTTAGCATTTTTGTGCTTGTCAACCCATTCTCTTAACTTGCACCGGGTGTGCTAATTACCCTCTGTCAAGCTAGGGTAATTCATCTTTTCCAAGAAAAAAGGAAAACATTCTGTTTCCATTTTGTGCTTGAGAAAGTAAAAGAATGGCAGTTCGTTCTGGAGCTTTCAGAACCAGCAAAGAATGCTTTAAGATTATGACAAACTGATTTTATGTTGTGCACAGCAAGGAATATTAAACAGACAAATAACATGTCATATTAAAAAGTTGGTTAAATTATATTTTCTCATATCTTTTGTTGAATTTTCCCATCAACTTACATTCCATATTAGGCACTTATAAAATGGTATAAATAGTTCTTTATCACAAGAACGCAGAAAATGAAACACAGAAACTTTTTGATAATTCATCATCCAAGCAAAATCTATAATCCCACAATCCTCAGATATTGTGGACTTGTTCTTTTGTCATCAGAGTAAAACATTCACGATGATTGTCTCCTGATCCCTCCTTCATGATTTTTAACCAGATCTTTAAATGTGTACTTCATCAGCAGGATGATGGGGAAGTCTTCAACCGCCTGCTTCTGAGATTTGCAGGCTCTGTTGGTATTGACTGCTTCTCTCTCCTCCCAAGCACCATTCTCTTCGGTCTGTGGTTGCCATGTCTTCAGAAAATATCTGTTGATGGTTTAATTTCTTGGTTTCTATCTTAAGTCCATCCAATTCTGACAAGTAATATAAAAAAGATGGAATTTTGATGTGCTTTTATGTGCCCTGAATTTATCTAGGAGTCACTATTGGATGGGTGAGAGGCTTGGGTTTCTGAAACATCCCACAGGTTCTTGCACAAACACTATGATACAATGAACACTGGTGCAGTGAGCTAGCTTATAAAGAACTTGTTATCTTCAACCTATCAGGGTAAAAAGCGAAAAATAGAAACAGTCCTTAATTCCAGCCCAAGGGGAGAATGGAAATGAAATGTTAGTTGTGTTAGTACTGGAACATGTAATAAGACTCTAGTACATGTTTTCTAACATGTATTTTGAGTGACTAGTAATTCTCCAGATACAAAAAGTCACTATTACACTATGTATTATAAATAACAACTCATACAAGTCATAATTGTAAAAGAATGTGTATTTCTGAGTGTATTTTGAGCTTTTGGAGTTAGTAGAGCAGGAACTTGTCCTTTACAGTCAGCGTTAGTACCGGACCCACAGACCTACACAATAAAAGGTTTCATAACAGTAGATGATGTCAATCACAGTGAGTCCAGGCTGTTGGGTTAATGGTCTTCTCTATCTTTAGTAAAAACCTACTGACAGAGGAGCATATATGGACTTGCTGGATAGGGACCCCACATGCTTCTGTACAAATATGAGTTGCATGTGTCCAAAGAATAAAGTGTTTGTTCCAAGTCCACGTGTGTAATGTTTAGTTTTATTTTAACAACATAATTTACCTATAATTTTAATTATATTTTATATCTGTGAACTATGAATGCAGAAAAGAAGGTCATGTTTCTGTGACAACTAAATTAAATGTTTTGGAGAAACGTGGCTTCTAAAAGCATATCTGGTTTACTGCACAGGTCTCTATAAATTGGATCCACTCAAACTGGAATTCAGAGACAATGCATTCTGGGTGTTGTTGGAACAGTAAAGAAGAAAAGAAATGGCGCTCAGCAGACCAGTCCATGTTTGATGATTTCCCATCAAAGTATGGGTAAAACAATGCTCTATCATATATTTTAAGTGAAAGTGAAATGCTTAGGTATGACTTATATTTTTGTGAACACAATCATCTTTAGCTAAGTTGTGGGGTATTAATTGAATCAATATCATCCCCCTTTGCTTCCAGCCACACATCATCTACTACGGCATAGAAGTGGGCTGTCCTTATACTCACATACTTCAGGCAATTTGTTAACTTAACCACCTCTGAGTGGGAGGCCAGACTCACACTTCTTTTCTTCTATTTTCCTTCCTTGGTGATGTTAGCTTGAAATAGCTTCCTATCGTGGAAAGATATCATTGTTCCGATGTGATACACAGTAGGGAAACTAAATTGTGGGTAAACTAAGAGATGTTTTCAGAGTCAGCTTACCATATAGTAGATATCTAGGTAACGTCATACTGGTTCATTTTTCAAAACATGCTTCTGGCACACTTATGCTTGGAATTATAATTCAAATGCTAGCTTTTCATGTTCACTAAATTGTAGGCTATCTGGATTTTGGCAGGAGTTGTTTAGAATTTTTCCCATTTACATGCATCCCCAGTACAGAGTGTATGAGAACTAGACCCTGAGTCGCCAACACATTAGCATGTGTGAAAATATCTCAATTAGCACAGGTAGAATGTGAGAATGTCCACGAATTCCCTAGGAAACAATGGCTGGCTGTATGAGGACTTATGTAGGGTCTTGCAGATGGTATCAAGCCAATTGCATTTGCAGAGACACACTGCAGCATCTGCAGGGCTGGCAGAATCCTGCAACTTGGAGACAGCAAGTCAGATTTGATCAGAGAGACCAACACTTGACCACATGAATGTCTCAGCTTCCTGGGATGTGTTCCAAAATCCATCCATCTCATCCAGTGTGACAGTCAAAAAAAAGTCGCACTTCTCATCTCTGCATCAAGTCATCTCTCTAACTGTCACACAGCTCGGCCTGCTGACAGAATAAATTTATGGCATCTTCCGATGGCTTCCTCACCTTTTTTTAAATACATAACCTTTTCTTCCCCTTAAATAGAAGAACATGCATAATAGACAAACCGAGCCACACAATAGACAAAAAAAGCAGCTTCCAGTGGACAGAGGAAGAGCTCAGAGATTTTAATAATTTTGTTGATTTGAGAAAATGCTTCTCCCGTCAGTTATGGAAATCAGAAGGTCCTGCAGGATCACTGCCTAAGTGTTCATGCGATGGCCAAGGGCAAGGCCACTGGAGACTGACTTTCTGAATGTAACCGGCATTATCTATTATCAGCTATGTGCCCTTGAGCGAGACACCTGTCACGAGTCAGTCCTGGGCTAGGCTTTATATATACTTTTTCTTGATGGCTGATGGTAGTTTCATTTCCTTGGGATTTTTGTTTCCTCCCTTTACAATTTCAGTGACATTTTATTTAACCTAGTGTGTCCAAAATTCTATGATTTCAACATGTAATCGGCTATACAAAATCACTAATGAGATAATTTTTGATCCTATTTATAAACTAAGGTTTCAAAATAGTATGTGCCTCGAGCTCATATTTGCAATCCCAGAATTCAAGAGGATGAGCCACGAGGATTGGCACAATCTCAAGGCCAGTTTGAGTTCCAGAGTGACCTCAAGTTTAGGCTAAACTACCTGTGATTCTTTTAAAGCCAAAATGAAAATTATGTGTCTCATAGTATATCTCAGTTGAAATGTTAAATTTTAGTGGGAAATGCTTCTTAAATTGGCACAAATGATTGTATACATGTATGGCAATAAAGTCACATATCAATATATGCATACAAGGTTATAATCTTCTCTATTAATTATTTCAAAATATGCATTTAATAGATATCAACAATGAATATTTTTCTTTGCTCTACAACATTATAAATTACTACTCCTATCCAACCGCAACCCTGTGTGGGTTAACCACTCATTATTTCTCCCTCATCCTTCCTGCAGTCTAGTAATCACTATTCCCCTATTCTGTTCCACTTACATAAGATCAACATTGCAGTCTCCTCATATCAGTAAGAAGTTTGGGTAATTTTTTTCTGTTTCTGATTTATTTCACTTCACATAATGTCTTCTAGTTGCATCCAATTTGCTATAAATTATAGAATTCATTTCTTACAGATCTTTATATTTGTGTATATACATAGCACTGCATTATTTCACACACACATATTGATAGCATATATATATATGCATACATATCACATTGTTATCCAGTTATGTTAATTCCAATTCTTGGCTACTATAAAGGGTACTACAATAAGCATTGCAGTACAGATGTCTCTTTTACATACTGATTTCATTTGCTTTAGATATACAGCTCAGCTAGCTGTGGGGGTGCTGGGTCATATGAACGCTCTATTTTTAGTTTCTGAGGGTCCTCTATACTCTTTTATATATTGGATACACTAATTTACATCTCCGCCAACAGTGTAGAGTTCCCCTTTTATCACAATTTACCTGCATTCATTATTTTTGTGTTTTTCTTACCTCTTTTAAAATTTGTGGCACGCTACAACTTGTCTCATCAGGCTTTGATGCATACAGATGATTTAGCACAGTATCTGGAATAAAATGGAAGACAATGAGCGTAAAGCATGCATCCTTACGTTCAGGCTTTAGGTATTTACACATTAAAGCATGCTGAGTCATTAGAGAAAGAAGAAATTCGTGGGAACTGTGTAAAAGGCATTGGTAATGGTTTCTCCTGCACTAGTTAACAATAAGAGAAAGTTACAAAAGAACCCTTAGGGGCTGAGTCTCCAAGACCAGACAGTCACAGAGTGGACACTTGCTAGGGACTCTGCTAGGGACATGTGCAACCAGGAATTGGTGATCCCCGATAACAGCTGAGTATCTGAAGGTACAGAATTCTGATCTCTTCCTGTCAGTTGTGATTGACAGTAATAATGTGATACAAAGTGATATACGCAAGATGGCTGTTAATGGAGTAATGCCATTGCTACACTCAGTTGGGGTCTTGTACAGTATCCGAGGAGTCACCCTCCTATGTTTTGTTCAGGTCTTGTCAGTTATCTTCCAGGGCATCCCAAGAGGCCATTTTCTATAGAACAGCTTTAATGGTGAAATGCTAAAATATAAAATGTTTACTATTCTAACAGATATTTCTTGGCCACTCTTTTTATGTAGACCACTGTATTAAGGACTTTACTATTTTTTTTTATTTTTTATTATTATTAACTTGAGTATTTCTTATATACATTTCGAGTGTTATTCCCTTTCCCGGTTTCCGGGCAAACATCTCCCTCCCAACCCTCCCCCCCTTGCTGCCCTCTCCCCAACAGTCTAGTTCACTGGGGGTTCAGTCTTAGCAGGACCCAGGGCTTCCCCTTCCACTGGTGCTCTTACTAGGATATTCATTGCTACCTATGAGGTCAGAGTCCAGGGTCAGTCCATGTATAGTCTTTAGGTAGTGGCTTAGTCCCTAGAAGCTCTGGTTGGTTGGCATTGCTGTACATATGGGGTCTCGAGCTCCTTCAAGCTCTTCCAGTTCTTTCTCTGATAAGGACTTTACTATTACTGAGCCTTTCTTCCACAGGTTTTGGGCATGGTGTTCAGTTAACATTTTTCTTTTACTTAATCAAATATCATAAAGATGCTAAGATATACTTCTGATTTTTAGCAGATATTGTAATCATTGTGTGCTCATATGGCTAGGGTAGATAAATGATAGAGGAGTTAAAAGGAGGAATCAGCCATTTTAAATTTTTGTGGCCAAAAAAGAATTTATTAAAGATGTAGGATTTAAGCAAGACCTTTGAGAGAAAATGGCCGAAGTCCCAAGCAATGTATTATGCATCAGAAACAAAATCCTAATGTTCTGTGAGAACAGTGCTATAGTACCTGCCCTTCCAAACTGGTTTGCCTTGACTCAGAGAGGTTTCCTGATCTATCTAATCTATACCACACAGAGTTTGTCAGAAGTGGTCTTCCAGTCCAGACTGGCCAGATTCCAAGGTCATTTCTAGTCTCACTGGTCTTAACACCAACTATGGTGTTTTTTTTTTTTTTTTTTTTTTTTTTTTTTTTTGCTTAAAATATACACTGAGGTAAAGAGAACATCAAGAGCCTATTATTTTGTAGCAAGCAAGAGATAAACAGATATTAAATAAGAATAGTTAATATATGCCTGAAAAAATCAGCAAAGACCCATTAGTTATATTGTAAACTAAGCTACTATAAAGCCTTTGCAATAAATTCCTAATCTCTTGCCTAATCGGAGCCTATAATCTAACATAAAGTGCTTTTATTCATTAATATATGATGCAGTGTTTCTTTGTGAATATGAGTGTAGATTGGAGTTATACTATGCTGTTTTAAATCTTGTTCCTACTATTTACTAAATAAATAATCTTCAATGTTGTCATGTTAACAAAAGGAATGACAACAGTAATTTATATATCGACACGTAATAAATAACCATGCAATTGTAAGGCCCAACATCCAGGTCTATCATAAAGCTGCATTGAGGGGCTATGCAAGGCCACATGATACCACCTGAAATCTGGCCTGGGTAATAATCTATTTGAGAGGTTAGTTGCTACTTAGCAAGTTCTGTTCTTTCAGAGGGAACAACATATCTAAAATACCTAGTTTATTTTTTCTGGTCATTTTACAAATTAAATTCCTGATAAACTATCAGACAGACCCCTTCAGGTTCTTCTTGGCCACACTGGGAAGTCCATTGTCATGTTTATGACATGTTAGCTGGCTTCCCTCAAGCAAACAAAGAAAGAGGGAATGCATGAAGGAGGCCCATAGTCTCAGTAACCAGGCTTCCGAAGTAACATCCTGTCAGCTTTGTCGTATTGTACTTATTAGTGGCAATCCAGTGTATTTACTACAAATTCAGGAATTAGTGCTAGCAGATAGATATCAATGCTAGGGATTGAGGACAACTGCAGGCTCCCTTAGAGGTAGCTTATCAGACCTACCTCATGGGTCTATCCTTTGAATTCAGTTAGAATATGTAAACTATCTTAGAACAACATCTGGGGAATTATACATCATTGTTAGCTGTAATTATTTTTTTATAGTTTCAGCTTATTGGAATGCTTAGTGAACAGATTCAATTTCTAGCTCCTAGAAAACGGAAACCCAAGATAGTAGGGTAATGTGTGTAGATTGAATTTATTCAGTGGTGATAATGTTTAAGGAATAGAATCAGTACCACAGAAGAGACTGGACTTCGGGAGGACATCAAAAAATGAAAAGTACCAAATGGAGGAAAACATAAAGGCTGTGGTTGTGGAGAGGAGTCAAAGATCACAAAGTGTGATCAAATGTCAGAAAGGGCTTGATCAATGAAGTGGCATTTGAGCTAGCAATACAGACCACATATATGGTTTTGATTATTGCTGAAGGTCATAACACAGAACACGTGTAGATTATCTAAGGCAGCTGATTAATCGACAGGAAACCTTGAGATATTCAAATGAAATGAAGTCTTCAAAGTATAACATTCAACTGGAAAGTAGGAATGAAAGGAAGAATTGGTACCTGCCACTGAGAAGACTGAAGGACAGTGTAATGTGTGTAGATTGAATTTGTTCAGTGGTGATAATCTTTAAGGAATAGAACTGGTACCTCAGAAGACTGGACTTCAGGAGGACTATTTTAGTCAATGGAAATGGGGCTGGATGGAGGCAAAGGGATCCTGGAAGAGAGCAGACTCAAGGCGTATTCTATCAGTTAGGGTGATACTGGGTGAAGTCCCATCTGAACTAGAGTAATCTGTGCAAGATAGAAAGGAATGTAGTAAATTTGAGAAGTGTGGTCTTGGGTAACAATTTTGCTGTCCCCAATTAAAGTCCAGTTTAGGTTTCCTGACTTCAAGAATAGACATAGGGACAGATCTTAGGACTAAAAGCTATCATCTGTATCACCACGGGCAAGCTTTTATTAACCTTAAAAAGTTAGTTTCTCCATGTCCATAGAATTAAATGAGCTAATTGTAGATATGTAAAAACCAACACAGTGATGAACTGAGCCCAAGGTCAGCTCAATAAGAACTTGTTTCTCCCTGGGAAATGGTGGTTTCTAGAGACAGAATTATAAGTGGAATTCTAGGTAACTGTCCAGTGTTTTAGTGAATTTAACTTAAAAACATAAGCAGACTGTTCTTGATTTGGTAGTTGATTTGGTGCATTAACTGCATTTATGCTTAGCATATTATCAATGTACTATGAGTTAATCCAGTTGGAATCCCATCATGCATTGAGAGAAAAATGTATGCCAGGGTTAGAAACAATAGCCAGTGTTCATTCATTGGTTAACTTACGCTTTGGCACTGCTAGGCCTGTCTCATGTGTCCTCTCATCGGGTCCCGACGAGCACATAAAATATGTGTTTCCATCTTTTGCCTCTTGCTTCACAGACAACAAAAAACTCTACATATTTAACTTTCTTAAAGGCCAACAACTGGTAAACTCGAAAGCTCATGTGTGAACTCGTTCTTGCTGATTTCAAGACTTTGCTTTTAACTATTGAATGTCTTTTCTAAGACATGTGTATAAATAAATATTTCTCTTTCTATATTACATCTCATTCGCTGTAGAAGTTGACTGGAGTCAATAAATCAATACACAGCTGTTAATGGAGACCCATCACCCATGCTCCTGTTTAGTTGATATGGATGATGTTTTCCTGGCCTCTGACTCACCTGGCGCTTCACCTCTGGAGTGCTGAATGTAGTTTTTCTCTTTACTATTTTGGCACTGCTTGAGTGCTTTAGAAATGCTCCCATACTGACTTCCAGAGGTGATTTACCAAAATGTCAGTCAGAATTAATTTGAATGATATTCATTGCAGTTCCCTAAGGCCTACAGTTACTGGCATGTTGTTTTTTTGCATGTCATATTTTGATGGGAGATAACATTTTAACTGGAGTGGGAAGGGCATGATTTTGGAAGAGTCAAGAAGCATGTCACCAGGGACTGCATTCAGAAGTGTAACACCACTCTGCTTTTACAGGCGTTGTCTAATCACAGCCATTCCATGGCATTTAAAAATCTCAGCACCCTTATTTCAGCATGCAAAAATTCTTCTCCTTAAGTCTCTACATGCCTTGACTTTTACAGAAAGATTAAAAATTTAATTCACTCAGATAACTGTTCAAAACAATGCTAACACCAAGGAGAAGATGATTAGGGCTGTTCCTGTAGGCTGTAGCACCAGGGTGGGGGAATTATCAATGTTATAAATTCAGATTTCAACTGCTTATTTAACTAATCTTAGAGAATCTGAAGCTGGTCCTCCACCTCCTTCTTTTCTCTTTGTTTCTTCTTCCCTCTTGTCAGGGATTATTTATAGGTATAAAACCAGTATGATGACATTAATATTCATTCTCTACTGAACCCACTGAGAGCAGAGTCTTAGACTCACTCGATGTTTAGAACCACCTCCTTCATATTTTGTCTTTTCAGCGAAAGAATATTAAGATCTAAGTTGTTGAGGAAATGCATCCAGGATCACTTAACTGTTTCATGGTAGGACAAGAGGTAGAATTCAGAATGTTGGACATTCAACTCTACTCCAAATTCAATGAACTTTGAGCTACTTAGCTCTTCAGGGGTATCTTCCAAGTTTTTGGTAAAAAGATGAAGAAGGTTAGCTAAAATTCTTGATAATGCATTAGTTTTTGCTAATAAAGATAAAATCAAACTCTAGTATAACATTTTAAAAATTAGCTAGTAGCATCATTCTGATTTTAATATAGTGATTAAAACAGATGAGTTCATAACACGTGATTTTTTTCTAGAGGTTTTTTTTTAAATAATAAGATTTGCTTATACTAGTTTTTGGCAGTATTTAACATGACTTTTTTCCTCTCTGATCCAATTGATAGTATATAGTTGCCCACCTAGACATACAAAGCTCTGTACACCTCCATCCCTTAAGAATATTCATAACAACCTGTAAATGTGCAGAGAGGAATATTAACATCAGCCTCCATGTTCTCTCTGCTGCCCTCCTCCTCTTGCTCTCATCTCCTCCTCCTCTCTAAAACTTTTCTCCTTCCCATTCTTCCTTCCCATCCATCTATCTTGTACCTGCCTTCACCTGCATAATGACATCATTCTACATTTCACCCTTTTTGTCTAATTAAAAAAAACTTTTCTCTCAAATGTAAACTGAGCACAACTATTATTATTTTGTAATTAAAAGTATAAATTATACCTAACACCCAGTCAAACATTTTATTAGTTAAACTGAACATTTAATTATCCATTCCAGCTTAAGAAAGGCTTAAAATCTATGCTACATCCTAGCTAGCTTGTATACTATCTAACAACTACCTAATAAAATATGTATTTTCAATGTTAAACAGCCTGATATTCTATGAGACTATAATCAGTCCCATCAGAAATCTAAGAATGACCAATTATTTATAAACATATGAAGCCTAACACAGCTGCCAGAACTGAGAGGTTGTAGAGACAAATCTCCTCTAGCACAGTCTTTTGTTAGCAACATGTGAGCTCAAGTCTCCAGCCTTTTGGCCTAGGATCATCTGACAGACCTTTGTAATGCAAAAGTTTGAAGGGCTGATTACCCCATCTTGGCAGAGCTTATCAGTCAACTATTCTGCATAATTTGTCCCTTTGTGGACAGAATTAGTCTGTAGTTGAAATAGGCAGTTCCTGCCCAGTGGCTGCCTGGCCACAAAGTATTGCCTCACCTGGAGGTAGAGATGCTTAATTTCTTCATTATATCAACCAGAGGGGAACTGTTAGGAGCAGATATGTCTCAACAAAAGATAAATAACTTTAAATCTCATATTTTGTGGATTTCTTACATTAAAAAAAATCTATCTATATAAGGTAATCTGGACTGTTGTCCTCCAACTATCTTAATATATTATCTTGAAAGTACTTTAATAAACTCAGAGCCATGAATTTACTATTTGGCCCTTAACTCGCATGTGTAATCAACTCAGAAGTTTGTAATGGCATCAATAGAAGGACTGGCTTTGAACCTTGTACTTTAAAATATTTTTAACAAATCAATTCTATACCAAAGCAAAGATATGATTTTTAGCTTAGTTACCAAATGAGATTATGGCTGTACAAATCAATCTAGCGAATTCCTCCCTGTTAAATTATGACCAATTCTAAATTTCTCATAAAAAGAATCTTAGAATAACCACTTTAAGTCTCCAAAAAGTTCAGGGAATTGGGGCAATGACTCTTCAATAACTTTTTCAAGCTGTATGTGGGCATTGAGATATCCTTGGGGGATGGGGGTAGGGAAAATGGAGCAATGTTGTAGCCTGACTTGCCTATCTTGACTGGACCCAGCTGAAAGTCCCCGAGATCAGGAATTCAAGCAGGTGCATTCTGCAAAATATAATTCTCAAGAAAAAATTTTAGAATTGAGGTATCTTTTTGTTTGATTCTCTTGAATTTACTTTTTCAGGCAGTCTCCCTCTATCAAATCTGATTCATATGACTCTGGAAAGTGCCCAGAGCTTAATCATCTTTTAAGAAGACAAACACAAAACATTTCTCCCAAAATACCATGCTCCTTAGTCTGTAATCAGAAAAGCTTGTATCTTGTACTCTCTCCCAGAGGAATAATATAACCATAACACTCAGAGTCACACCCATTATGAAGATTAAACAACTTTAAAAAAGTAAGTAAGCTAAACAATAATGCATGAGCCTGTTAGGCTTTTCTAGTCTGTCATATCAGGAAATTAACCCAAAATTCTCATGGAGCCCATGTTAAGAGAACCTGAGCTTCCTGTTGTGGTAAATATCAAAAATAATCACAAACTCTCGCTATCCAGCATCATCCAGCCATATGGCCTTTAGTGAGTAATTTATAAAACTAATTAAATACCTTCTATGAATTCTAATACCAAAAAGCAAGCAATTTATCAAGCCAGGACTTTAGTCCAAAATATATTGATCTGCTAAGCTCTCTACCCAGAGCCTCAGATTTTTATTTCTTAATAGCTTCTGTAATATATGTCTGTATTCACTCTCTCTGGTGTTACAGACTTCTGTCACATCTCTCTACTTGGAGTCAGTGACTAATTTTCCCTAAATTCTGAACCATGGGTGAAAATCCCCATGTGATTCAAGTAATCTCTATACTCTCTTCTCTAAAATCAAACTGATCACCTTCTAATAGTACCTGTCATTAAGAAACAGCTTGTGTAACTAGGATTTACCCAAAATTCCCGTGGAGCCCACATTAGAAGGAATATGAGTATCCTGAAAGACTTTCTAAACAACTTTCTAAAAAAGCAGTTTAATCTCTAGCTCTCTGAGCTGCCACTACTTATGACAGCAGGGGACCTACAGCCAGCACGTCTGTTTGTACTGCTTTGTATAAGGTTCCTGTGCTTGGGCCATCACGTAATTCAACATGGTGCTGGCCCCCTCTTACTTAGAAAATAAAACTTTTTCTCAATTCTTACTTAGGCTTACTAGTGGATTCTTGCCTACCACATTGATTGGCCAGATATTGAGGTAAAATTTAAATAAATGAGGATTGCCAAATTTAAAAAAAAATTGTTTTTTTCTTTGCCATCTTTATGTTAAAGAAGGATGTTGTTTTTAAGGGGCAGTAAGAATAAGGTCTCAGTGTAAACACAATGCTTTTCCAAGATAATCTGGTTTTAGCTGGTACTTTTATACTATCATACAATGTATGCCTGTGCGTGTGTGTACATGTCTATGTGTGTGTCCCTTATTTTCCTTCGTGTCTACAGGTTGTACAAATAGTAGCAACAGTAGCGTCAGGGAGGGCTCATTTTTGTTATGTGAAACACGCAGGTGTTTTGCTCCTGTCCTGAAGTTAGAGTCAAGGAAAGGGCTAACTTGCAATGTTTCTTGTAAATAACAACACCCGAAGTAAGGGACAGGTAGATTTTCATGTTTGGATACATTCTGGAGGACTCTCAGAAGTGCAATTATTCAATAAAGGAAACATCTGGTAGCCAAATATAAGTGAAAAGGAAACATCTTTATCTTATTTTATTATAGTTGAATAAACTTGTAGCAAATTTAGATTGCAAATTATCGGGAGGCCTTTGGAAGACCCCATTGCTGCAGCACAAATATATAAATGAATTAGGAAATACAGAATGAGCTAGGAAGAAGTTGATGAGAATCTTACAGAACTCTAAGTATGTAAGCTTTACTCAGAAGAACAAAAGTAAATCTGATGATAAACAGAACAAAACAAGTCTCTGGGTGAACATGACATGTGGTTAACTATCTGGCTATGACCTGTATTACGGATTCTTGATTCCTATAAACAGCTCTTTTGTACCCACATCAGAAGTGAATGGGGGTAATTCAATATATATGCTTGTGAAATGATAGTTACTGATAAAAAACAAATATTTAGACTCATGTTGGCTTACAGGAGACGGTATACTCAACAGATGCATTTTTCCTCTGAAATTGTACTTTATAATGTTAACCATAACAATTAAAGCACTTCTTTATTCTTTAAGTAGAACTAAAGATTTAAGCTAGATCATGAACCACAGTTCAAAGAAGATAATTACATTGCTGTCTCTACAATTCTGACAATAGAGATTAAATCAATGAGATGCCATAATTAATGAATGCAAAAACATTGCCAGGGTCATACACTCTTTTCATTAGGAGGTCGTTTATCGCATTTTGGATGCCTGCTCCAAAGAAATTGTTAAGAGAGGTATTTGGGAAATATATGGGAGATAAACAGAAAAAAGCACATGCTTTCTTTGTCTGAATAATCTTTGTGCGTATATATTTTCTTCATTTATCTACATATGAATGCTGGCTTTCTGTCTTGGCTATTGTGTATTGCCATATATGTGTCATGGCTCAGGTATCTGTTTGGTGTGTTGACTCAGATTCTATTGTGTATGTGCATCCAGGAAAAATACATCGGGACTGTGAAGCAATTGCATTTATGTTTTTTTGGAGGGAGTTCCAAAGTCACTCTACTATTTACGTTCTCACTATCAGTAAATAAGAGGTTCCTTTGCAAAAAAAAAGTCCAGTATTTTATTTAATTACTATGCACTAATAAAAATATCATATATTTTAAAGAAGATACACTCTTATGGAAAACATGCTTAGCATTCTTTCTTCTGTAATTTATTATTTATTTGAAAGAGATGCTTCATTGATGTTTCAAATAGTGTAGTTAACTATAAGGAAACAGGAAATGGTAAGCCAAACTTCTGGTATGCTGAAAAACCTTCTACTCCTGCCAAGTCCCAATTTGTAACATTTAGCATCACCCAAGACATGCAAGTTTCTGATCCCTCATTTAGAGGACAGCCCTCACCAGAGGGCTGTGGTGAGTTTTGGGCAGGTTAATATGTTTAGAAATCTTATTGTGTGAATCAACCCAATAGAGTGTTCACTTTTATTACTGAAGCCCTGTACTTCAGAGTAGAATTCATTCTTCAGAGACTAGGAAGATGAATGTTTTGGCATTTTTTTTTCTTTTTTTTTTTTTATTATTAACTTGAGTATTTCTTATTTACATTTCGATTGTTATTCCCTTTCCCGGTTTCTGGGCCAACATCCCCTAACCCCTCCCCCTCCCCTTCTATATGGGTGTTCCCCTCCCCATCCTCCTCCCTTAACCGCCCTCCCCCAACAATCATGTTCACTGGGGTTCAGTCTAGTAGGGACCAAGGGCTTCCCCTTCCACTGGTGCTCTTACTAGGCTATTCATTGCTACCTATGAGGTTGGAGCCCAGGGTCAGTCCATGTATAGTCTTTGGGTAGTGGCTTAGTCCCTGGAAGCTCTGGTTGCTTGGCATTGTTGTTCATATGGGGTCATGAGCCCTTCAAGCTCTTTTTTGTTTTGGCATTTTTTAATTGCAGCCTCTTCAGCTTCCAAGTATGTGTTCTGGATATATGTACCTTTCTGTCTCTGTCTCTTTGTATTTTTCTCTGTGTCTCTGTCTGTCTCTGTCTGTCTCTCTCTCTCTGTCTCTCTCCCTGTCTCTCTCTGTCTCTCTGTCTGTCTCTGTCTGTCTCTCTCTCTTTGTGTGCGTGTGTGTGTGTGTGTGTGTATTGGAGAATCTATCTTAAACAGATGTGCCACCATGCTTGGAGTTTTCTGAAGATCAAATTCAGCTCTACATGCTTATAAGATAAACACTTTAGAAACAGATATTTTTCCAGCCCTGCTTCCTGTCTTCTAATGAATCTAATATTTATAAATTTACACAGGCATTTTATAAAAATTGCATGTATATGTATCCTGGAGGCACAAACTTTTGTTTTCTACCATGAATGTTGGGAAACCATTGACTTGGTGTTATAGTTTTGTTTTAAAACATAATTTTAATTGGTTCTTTTCAAGAAGACTCTCTATGTATAAGAAATTACATATTATACTGAGATAAACTTATCAGAGTATGAAGAGAGTGTTTTTAAGGCTATACCAATTAATAAAACTATTAAATCCACTCAGTGTTTCTTTATTTCTTGTTATCCCTTAGTAGGTCACAACTATGACAACTTTTTGAATATTGCATTCCACATTGATGCTTCCTTAGAAGGCAAGGAACCAATATGTAGAAAGACCTCATTTGGGTATCTGTAAAGTACTCTTAATTATTTTTCCTTCTCCTTTACTTGGGCTTTCTTTAGTGGACTAACATATTAATTCTTTGAATTATCTCCTAAAAGCACAAGGACTGGAATATAAAAGAACCACTGGCTAGGTGAATGTTTTCCTTTGTAAATTGAATATCTTAAAATTTTAATTCAAAGTATCTATCTCTTTATGGCCCTAGGCATTTTATTACAATTGAACAAACTTTTAGCAACAAATTTAGAATGAAAATTCTCAGACGGAGCTTTTGAAGACCCCATCGCTGCAGCACAAATATATAAAATAATTATTACCTTCAAAAAGTTTTGAAAAGCTTTGCTTCCAAAGATGCTATTATATAAATGATCTTTGGAGGGCCTCAGAGCTCATGATAAAAATCGCCAAATTGCTTATTGGAGACAAGCAACAGCTCTACTGAGATAAGTGCTATAGGCTTTGAAAAGCACATCCGTGGTGTGGTCCACCTACACAAATTCAGCTCCTGCAGGAGCACAGCAAACACTCCGCATTCATTAGCATGCAGTATTTACTCAAAAGCTGCAAAAACATTGTGTTTGCATAATTTTATCAATTGTCAATAATAGTGCTTGCCAACATTCATATCTTTTTTGAGATGCCAAATTAAGAGCAGGAAGAAAGTTTGTGTTAATATTAACACTGAGCTCAGTAGAAATGATGACATTTATTAATAACGCATTTGATTCACATTCGCAATTGTATTTAAAGGCCAAGTACAACCATGGTGCAGAAACATTTTTATGAGTGAATCATGTTTTTAAGCTACCTGATAGTTTTTTCTTAAAATTTGTAAACCATGTTTCCTCTTCCACACAATGCTACTTTTCCAAAAATTCTTTTGTGATTTGGGACGGTCTGGATCTGGTTAGAATGAGTATAGCACTAAGACAAAATCATAGTGGACAACATGGTTTACAAAGGATTGTGCTGCTGCAAAGCATACTAGTTTTAAAAACTGTGTTTATGGAACAGCTGGTGTGGGCTGAATATGAAAATGACTGTTGTAAAACAAATGTTAAGGAACTGCTATAAACAAGACTCCATTTATTTACAGAATGTTTCAAGTCTCTTTGTTTTCTGTCTCACTTCTCTCTATATACCCCCCATCGAAGCAATGGAAATGATCAATCAATATTTGTGTGATATATTGATATGTTGCAGGGGGAATTGGGGAGCACCTGAGAGACGGGTTACTAGAAGGTGAGGAAAGGCTGACATTGGGTTGTAAAGAGAATAAATAAATAAACTTAATAAAATTATGGAAAAAGGAAAATAGTTTTAAATAGACATTTCTCCCCACAGGAAGATATCTAAATGGTTAATATATATACAGGAAAAAGCCTGACATCACAAAGCACACTAGAAGATTAAATTAAAACTGCAATGTGATGCCTCACCCCACTAACATGGATAGTACCAAAAAGAGTAAGAAAGAGGCATAGCAGCCTTATTTATAATAGCCAGAAGCTGGGAAGAACCCAGATGCCCTTCAACAGAGGAATGGATACAAAAAATGTGGTAAATCTACACAATGGAATATTACTCAGCTATCGAGACAATGACTTCATGAAATTCATAGGCAAATGGATGGAACTAGAAAATATCATCCTGAGTGAGGTAACCCAATCACAGAAAAACACACATGGTATGCACTCACTGATAAGTGGCTATTAGCCCAAAAGCTCGAATTACCCTAGATGCACAGAACACATGAAACTCAAGATGGATGATCTAAATGTGAATGCTTCACTCCTTCTTTAAAAGGGGGAACAAGAATACCCTTGGCAGGGAATAGAGAGGCAAAGATTAAAACAGAGACAGAAGGAACACCCATTCAGAGCCTGCCCCACATGTGGCCCATACATATACAGCCACCAAACTAGATAAGATGGATGAAGCAAAAAAGTGCAGGCTGACAGGAATTGGATGTAGATCTCTCCTGAGAGACACAGCCAGAATACAGCAAATACAGAGGCGAATGCCAGCAGCAAACCACAGGACTGAGAACGGGACCCCTGTTGAAGGCATCAGAGAAAGAACTGGAAGAGCTGAAGGGGCTTGAGACCCCATATGAACAACAACGCCAAACAACCAGAGCTTCCAGGGACTAAGCCAGTACCCAACGACCATACATGGACTGACCCTGGGCTCCAACCTCATAGGTAGCAATGAATAGCCTAGTAAGAGCACCAGTGGAAGGGGAAGCCCTTGGTCCTGCCAAGACTGAACCCCCATTGAAGGTGATTGTTGGGGGAAGGGTGGTAATGGGGGGGAGGATGGGGAGCATCCATATAGAAGGGGAGAGGGAGGTGCTAGGGGGATGTTGGCCCAGAAACCGGGAAGAGGAATAACAATCGAAATGTAAATAAGAAATACCCAAGTTAATAAAGATGGGAGAAAAAAAAAAGAAAGAGGCATAAGAAAGAGAATCCTTCCACACTGAAGGTTATTATGTATTAAAGACAGTACAGAAATTTCTCATTAAATTAAAGATGAGACTACCATACAATGCAAGACACTTGGGACTATATTCAAAGGAAATCAGTATAGCTAAGAAACATCTACTCCCAGTCTTACTGCAGCACTAAGAAAATATCAACTAATGAAGAAACGTACACATATATTGTTGTGGCTAGAATAGGAATGCCTCCCATAGATTCATGCATTTGAATGCTCGGCTCATGGGGAGTGGCATGATCAGGAGGTGTGGCCTTGTTGGAGGAAGTGTGTCACTGTTGGTGCAGGCTTTGAAGTCTCCTATGCTCAAACTTCACCCAGTGTGGAATCTGGTCTCTGTTTTGCTGCCTGTGGATCAAGATATAGAACTCTGAGCTATTCTCTAGTACTGTGTCTGCCTGGAAAGTACTATGCTTCCCACCAGGATAATGATGCACTAAACTTAAGCCAGTCCCAATTAAGTGTTTTTCTTATATGAGATCCCTTGGTTATAGTATCTCTTCACATCAGTAAAACCCTAAGATCGAAGTTGGTACTAGGGACTGCATATTGCTGTGACAGGCCCGATCATGTTTTTCTTTGGAGGGATGTAGATTTGGGGACTTTAAATTAAAAAAATCAGTGGGATACTTTAAGTGGGGCTTAATGGATCGTACTAGTAGAAGCATGAAACATAGTAGTGCTGAGTGTAATTTGAAATATGGGGTCTTGGCTCAAGAGGTTTTAGAGAAGAATTTTAGTATGTTGCCTAGAGATCATTCTTGTGATATTTTGGGGGGAAATGTGGCTGCTTTTCCCCCTTGTCTGAAGAGTCTGCCTGAGGCTAAAATGAAAAGATTTAGAATAACTGCATTGACAAAGGAAATCTCAAAACAGTTTAGCATAGGCCCTATCCTGTGATTCACTCTTAAGGAAAGTGTTTTGATCAAATATAGCAAGTTGAGAAAGGAAAAATACAAAATGTACAGAACAAGGGTTAAAGGGGAAGTGGAATGAAGCTAAAGCCTGTGTTTGAGGAGATTAGTTTGCTTAATTTGTAATTTAGGTATGATGGTGTGCATTTTATCATTTAGCATTTAGTCCTATAAAGGCATTTTAGCAAATGCCTGTAAAAATTATTTTTTTCTTTTCTGAGGTTATAATGTAATTACATAATTTCCCTCTCATTCTTCCCTCTATACCCTCATATATATTCCCTTCCTTTTTTCAATTCATGTTATTTTCATGAGTTCTTATTTATACATACATGCACACACACACATATGCATACATACATACATACATACATTCCTAAATACAACTTAGATAGAGTCTTTGGGCATCAGTATTGAATAACCACTGGTGTGTTTCTTCCCTGGAGAAGAATGTTTTCTAATATAATTTTTTGTTACCATAGGTTTTAGTCTTTGAATCTTGTTTATGCGATGTATGAAATTAATCATTGTACAGATAATTGATTTGTCTTTGCATCCCTGAGATGAATGCTAGTTTACCATGGTTAGAAAATTTTTTAAACATGCTGTTGAACTTATAGTTTACTTTTTTGTCATGCCTTTTCTAGGTTTTGTAGCAAGGTACTGCTAGCTTCATAAAATGTGATTTTAAATAATTCTTTTCTATTATACTTTTAAAAAATAACACAAACTTGTATGCTTTTTAAAAAATATTTGGCGTCATTGGGAGTGAAGAATATGGATATACTGGGTTTTCTTTTGTTGGAGGCTTGTTATTCCTAACTCAGTCATATTGCTTCCTGTGCTCTGTGTGAGATTTCTATTTCTTCAAGGTCCAGTGGTAATAAGCCTCTTTCTATTATTTTATGAAGTCTGTTGGCATATGCTTGCTTATAATAGCTACTAATGGTCTGTCTTTATAGTATCTGTTATAATGTCTCTATCTCTGGTTTTGAGTTTTATTGTTAGTCTAACTAAGAGTGTGTCATTTTTTTATCTTAAAAAAGTAGCTTGTTTTGTTGGACATTTGTAGGTTTTTAATTTTTTTTGTATTTTTTACTTTACTTATTTATTTTTTATTTTAAAATACATTTGTATTTTTTACTCTACATCTTACTATTTTAGGTCCAATTGTCCTTATTATTTTTGTGCAATAACTTGGGGTGTGGTGTATCTTTGTTTTTTATGTCTTTCTTCTTTCCCATGTGGGCACTGATGGCTGTCAACTTTTCTCTCATTGCTGCTTTTCTCTGTTTAACAGTGTTATTATCTCTGGCCTCCATTTTTATTCACTATGAGAGGTGTTTGAAATTTCCTTCTTGATATCTTCTTTGGTCCATTGGTTGTTCAAAGGTAGTTGTTTAAATGCCATATGTTTGTATCATTTCTAAAGATTTTCTTGTTATTAATTGCTAGTCCTCTTACTCAGAAAAGACAATTGGTAGATTTCAGTTTTCAACTTCTGGAAACTTGTTCAGTTTTCTATCACCTATCTTGATGAGAATAGTCCACTCTACTTCCACCTTCCAGTCCTCACCTACGACTGCAGTCCTTGATCTATGCCCCATGACCCATTCCACAATTCAACCTACCTTCCAAGAGGTCTGCTTAAATGTGAGGCACACCTATGAGATCCTTTTCCTCTCTTCCCACATCTCAACCCCTCTGCCTGCTGGAACCCTAACAAGTCCAGTAGTCATGGTTCTGCCCTGCTCATCCTACTTCCTGTCTGTGCCTACTACTGCAGTCACTGAATAGTGCACCTCACTGGGTCCTGTAGTATCATTTGCTTCCCAGGAGGTCCACTTGAATCCAAGACAAACAGATAAGAAGCTTCCATCCCCACCCCAACCCATCACCTACCGGGACCCCAGCAAGTCCAGTAGGCTCTGCCCTGACCTTTCTGAGCTCCATCCTACTTCTGATCTATATCAACACCTGCAGTCACATATCAGCACACCCCACCACACCCTACAGTCTCCCTGGAGGCATACTCCAACAGGGGACACCTAGGTCAGTCAGAGACAACCAGATGGTGAAAGGCAAGTTCAAGAACATAATCAACAGAAACTAGTGCAATATGGCATACCATCAGAACCTAGCTCTCCTACTACAAGACTCTCTGCCTACCTTCATCAGATCTGAGGCTCCTGAACCATACAGAACTGCAGGTCTCGAGCCATAAAGTACAAGTGTACCCACTAGAGATCAGCCACATTAGGCATTGAGGTTCACCCCATTCCTAATACCTACTGCAACAAGGACATCCAGGAACCAAAACCATCCAGATGTCTAAAGGCCCTCAAATGAACACAGTCGACAAGAGCCAGGGCAATATGATACCTCCAAGCACAGCTACTCCACTATACAAGCCTGGATATCCTAACACAATTGAAACACAAGAAAATGACTTTAAACCCAATCTTATAAAGATGATAGAGGCCTTTAAAGAGGAAAGGAATAAATCCCTTAAAGAAATACAGGAAAATACAATCAAACAGACAGAGCTCTTTAAAGAGGATACAAATGAATCCTTAAAAAGCATACAAGAAAAATACAATTGAACAAGTGAAGGAAATAAATAAAAATGTGCAAGATCTAAAAGTGGAAATATAAACAATAAAGAAAACACAAACTGAGGCAATCCTGGAGATGGAAAACCAAGGGAAGGAAACAGGAACAAAAGATGCAAGCATCACTCACAGAATACAGAAGATGGAAGAGAGAATCTCAGGCATAGAAGATACAATAGAAGAAATTGATACATCAGTCCAAGAAAATGTTGAAACTACGAAATTCTTGACACAAACATCCAGGAAATCTTGAATAACATGAAAAGACCTAACTTAAGAATAATGGGAATAGAAGGTGAAGATTCTCAGCTCCAGTGCACAGAAAATATTCTTAACAAAGTCATAGAAGAAAACTATACCAACCTAAAAAAAGAGTTGCCTATAAATATAAAAGAAGCTTACAGAACACCAATTAGACTGGGCCAGAAATGAAAATCCTACTAGCACATAATAATCAAAACATAAAATCTGCAGAACAAAGAAAGAATATTAAAAGTGGCAAGGGGAAAAGGCCAGGTAACATACAAAGGCAGACCTATCAGAATTACATCCAACTTTTCAACAGAGATTCTAAAAGCTAGAAGGGCCAGGACAGATATCCTGCAACCTCTAAAAACCCACAGGTGCTAACCTTGACCACTCTACCCAGCAAAACACTCAATCACTGTAGACAGAGAAAACAAGATATTTCAAGACAAATCCAAATTCAAACAATATTTATGCACAAATTCAGCCCTTCAGAAAATAGTAGAAAGAAAACTCCAACCCAAGAAGAATAATTATATCCAAGAAAATACAGGAAATAAGTAATTCCATACCTGCAAAGCCAAGGAAAACTCTGATGCATGCTCATGTGTATATGCATGCATACATACATATCAACATCAAAATAATAGGAAATAACAATCACTGGCCATTAGTATCTTTCAACATCAACAGACTCAATTACCCAATAAAAAGACAGGCTAACAGGATGGATGTGAAAATGATCAATCATTCTGCTGCATACAAGAAACACACCTCAGCAATAAAGATAGAAATAACTTCAGAGAATAGGGTTGGAAAAACGGTTTCCAAAGGAAATGGACCCAAGAAGCAAGCCAGAGTAACCATTTTAATATCTAACAAAATAGACTTTCAACCAAATTTAATCCAAAGAGACAGGGTACTTCCTATTCATCAAAGGAAAAATCTACCAAGATGATATCTCAGTTCTGAACATCTATGTCCCAAACACAAGGGCACCCACATTTGTTTAAAAAAAAAAACAAAAACAAAAACAAAAAATCAACCCCCCAAAACATTGCTAAAGCTTAAATTGCACATAAAACTCCATACATTAATAGTGGGAAACTTCAGCGCCCCACTCTCACCAATTTGACAGGACATCTACACAAAAACTAAACAGAGAAATAATGAAACTAACAGAAATTATGAATCGAATGGACCTAACAGACATCTATAGACTATTTCACCCAAACACAGAAGAGTATACTTTCTTCTCAGTGTCTCATGTACCTTTCTTCAAAATTGACTATATTTCAACAAGTACATGGAAATTGAAATAGCACCTATATCTCATCAGACCACCATGGATAAAAGCTGGACCTCAACAACAGAAACACTGGGAAGCCTACAAATTCATGGAAGTTGATCAACTCTCTACTCAATGATTCCTGGGTCAGGGAAGAAATACAGAAGGATGTTAAAATCTTTCTAGAATTCAATGAAAATGAAGGCACAACAGACTCTAACTTATGAGACACAATGAAAGCAGTGCTAAGAGGAAAGTTTATAGCACTAAATGCCATAAAGAAATTAGAAAGTTCTCACATCAGCAATTTAAAAGTACACCTGAAAGCTCTAGAGAAAAGCAGCAAGTGCACCAAAAAGGAGTAGAAGGAAGGAAATAATCAAAATCAGGACTGAAATCAATTAGTTGGAAACAAAACAATACAAAGAATCAATGAAATCAAGAGCTGGTTCTTTGAGAAGATAAACAAGATAGACAAATCCTTAGTCAAACTCACCAAGAGACAGAAAGCATCCAAATAATTAAAATCAGTAATGAAAAGTGAGACATAACAATGACACAGGAAATTTAAAGAATCATTAGGTCTTATTTCAAAAGCCTACACTCCATAAAATTGGAAAACTTAATGAAATAGATGATTTTCTAGATGATACCCCTACCATAATTTAAACAGCCCCATAATCCCTAAAGAACTAAAAGCAGTTATTAAAAGTCTCCTAGCCAATAATCACTCAGGGCCAGAGGGTTTTAATGCAGAATTCTAGCAGACTTTCAAAGAAGAGCTTATTCCAATATTCTTCAAACTATCCCACAAAATAGAAACAGAAGAAACATTGCCAAACTCATTGTGTGAGTCCACAGTTACCCTGATACCTAAACCACACAAAGACTCAACAAAGAAAGAGAACTTCAGACCAATTTCTCATATGAACCTTGAAGCAAAAATATTCATTTAAGTACTCACCAATCGAATTCAGGAACACATCAAAGACATCATCCATTAAGATCAAGTAGCTTCATCCCAGGGATACAGGGATGGTACAATATATGAAAATCCATCAATATAATCTACTATATAAACAAACTGAAAGAAAAAAAGTCTCATGATTATCTCATTAGATGTTGAAAAAAATGATAAGATCCAACAACCCTTCATGTTAAAAGTATTAAAGAAATCAGTAATAAAGGGTACATACATAATCAGAGCAATATGTAGCAAGCCAATAGCCAACGTCAAACTAAATGGAAAGAAACTTAAAGCATTTTCACTAAAATGAGAGACAAAGCAAAGCTGTTCACTCTCTCCATATCTATTCAAGAGAGTACTTGAATTTCTAGCCAGAGCAATTAAACAACAAAAAGAGGTCAAAGGGATACAAATTTAAAAGGAAGAAGTCAAAATATCACTATCTGCAGATAATATGACAGTATACATAAAACCCCCAAAATTCTACCAGAGAACTCCTAAAACTTATAAATACCTTCAGCACAGTGGCTGGATAAAAATTAACTGAAAGAAGTTCATAAACTGCTTCATAAAGATATATACAATAATATAATAAAATAAACAATAAGCATGAATATACTAAACTATCCTGGTATAATCCTAACCAAGCAAGTGAAAGATCTGTATGACAAAAACTTCAAGTTTCTGAAGGAAGGAATTGAAGAAGATATCAGAAGATGGAAAGATTTCCCTTGCTCATGAACAGGTAGGATTAATATGGTGATAATGGCCATCTTACCAAAAGTGATCTACAGATTCAATGCAGTTCCCATATATATTACAACACATTCTTTTATAGACCTTGAAAGAGCAATTCTCAACTCCATATGGAAAAACAAAAAACCCAGGATAGCTAAAACATCCTGAACAATAAAAGAACTTTTGGAGGAATTACCATCTCTGACCTCAAGCTGTACTCTAGAGCAATAGTGATAAGAACTGCATGGTATTGGTACAGAAACAGACATGTTGATGAATGGAATTGAATTGAAGACCCAGAAATAAACCCACACACCTTTGGACATAGGAATTTTGATAAAGAAGCCAAAACCATACAATGGGAAAATGAAGCATTTTCAACAAATGGTGCTGGACTAAATCAATGTCTACATGTAGAAGAATGAAAATAGATCTATAATTATCATCCTGCACAAAACTCCAAAGTGGATTAAGGACCTCAACATAAAACCGGATACACTAAGCCTAATAGAAGAGAAAATGGGAACGATCCTTGAACGCATGGTACAGGAATCTCCTGAACAGAATACTGAGATTAAAGATTGATAAATGGGGCCTCATGAAACTGCAAAACTTCTGTAAGGCAAAGGACACTGTGAACTGGACAAAACGGCAGCCTATGGATTGGGGGAAAAAATCTTCATTAACCCTACATCCAACAGAGTGTTGATATCCAAAATATATCAAGAACCCAAGAAATTAAACTCCAACAAACCAAATAACCCAATTAAAAATGGAGCACAGAACTAG
This sequence comes from Rattus rattus, assembly GCF_011064425.1. Taxonomy (NCBI): domain Eukaryota; kingdom Metazoa; phylum Chordata; class Mammalia; order Rodentia; family Muridae; genus Rattus; species Rattus rattus. Next base: position 62,818,363 of record NC_046160.1, read on the forward strand.
GCACACAGCGGCAAAGGGGAAGAGGAATGGGGTGATGAACTTTGGGAGTGGGGACTAGGAGGGGGCAACACTTGGGATGTAAATAAATAAAATAATTAAGTAATAGATGGGACACAGAACTGAACAGAGAATTCTCAACAAAGGAATCTCAAATGGCAAGAAGCACTTAAAGAAATGCTTAACAACCTTAGTCATCAGTGAAAAACAAATTGAGATTCTACTTTAGACTTGTCAGAATGTCTAAGATCAAAAATTTAAGAGAGAGTGCATGCTGGTGAGAATGTAGAAAACACTCCTTTATTGTTGGTGGGACTGCAAACTTGCATAATCACTATGGAAATAAACCTGGTATTTTCTTAGAATATTGGAAATAGTTCTACCTAAAGACTCAGCTATACCACTCCTAGGCATATACCCAAAAGATGTTACACACACACACACACACACACACACACACACACACACACACACACAAACTATGAAGGCAGTTTCAGATTCTCTATTCATTCTGATGACCCACTGGGCCTCTCTCCTGTCTTTTCAGGACTCGGTCCTGCCTGCCCATTCCCCTCCTACTCCCCTTTCTCTCCCAGGTCCCTCCCTCCGCCTCCTGTGTATATTTTGTTTCCCCTTCTAAATGTGATTCAAGCATCTTCATTTGGGCCTTCCTTCTTATTTACCTTCTTTGGGTCTGTGGGGTGTATTGTGGGTATTTTGTACTTTGTGTCTAATATACCCTTATCAGTGAGTACATATCATGTCTATCCTTTGGAGTCTTGGCTACCTCACTCAAGATGATATTTTCTAGCTCCATCCATTTGCCTGAAAACTCATAATGTCCTCATTTTTAATATCTGTAGAGTATTCCATTGTGTATATAAACCACATTTTCTGTTTCTACTCTTTGGTTAAGGAAAATCTGGGTTGTTTCCAGTTTTTGACTTTTATGAATAAGGTTGCTATGAACATAATGTCCTGTCTTTAAGAAAGCTTGGGGTTGAGACCAACAGAAAAGCCAAACAATAATCAGCCCAACTTAAAAACCCATTGGACAAATACTCAAGTTACTAAAAAAAAAACCATTGGACAAGCATCAATTCTTGACATTATTAATGATATCCTGTTATGCTTGCTCACAGGAGCCTAAGCATAACTGTCCTGTGAGAGCATCTACCCAGCAGCTGACTCAAACAGATGAAGAAATTCCAAGTCAAACATTAGTAAAAGGTCAGAAGCACTGGCTCAAGAGTTGGGGGATGGATTGAACCTAAAAATAGCCTAAAAATAGATGGGAACCCCACAGGAAGACTAACATAATTAACAAACCTGGACCCCTGTGAATTCTCAGAATCTGAGTCTTTAACTAAAGAACACACCCAGGTTGGAACAAGGTCTCCCAGCATATATATATATATATATATCAGAAAGGGAGATCAGTCTTTATGGCTGCCCTGTCTGGCTTCAGTGTGAGAGGATGTGCCTAATCTGGCAAAAACATAATGTGCAGGAAGGTGGGTCCCACCTTCTCAGAGGAGAAGGGGAGGGGGACACAGTGAGGGAGGGACCAGGAGAGGAGCAGCATTTGGAATGTAGACAAATTATTTAGTCAAAAAATACTACTTAATACTGTAGATTTGAACATACCTAAAAAATACATCAAAAAATATCCAACATCGTTTGCAATTAGGGAAATGTAAATTAAAACTCATTTGAGATTTCACCCGGTCAGGATGGATATGACCAAGAAAATTACTTACAACAAGTTGGTGAGTATATGAGGAATGGGGAACCCTCCTTCATTGTAGGTGTGATTACCAACAGAGGCAGCCACTCTGGAAATCAGAAAAGGGGGTTCTCAAGTAGTTAAAGGCAGATTTCTCATCCAACCCAGGTGTACCACTCCTTAGTGTATGCCCAAAGGGCTAAGAATTCAATTCTATACAGTCACTCAGACATGTTGACTGCTGCTCTGTTCACTATATCTATGAAATGGAAACATCCTAAATATTCTTCAACTGATAAATGGATTAGGAAAATATGAACAACAGGGGAATTATTTTTTTAACTGTAAAAAATGAAATCATGAAAACTTTTAGGTAAATGGATGGAACTAGAAAATATTATACTGACCAGGGTAATCTAGTCCCAGCAAAGCATGCTCTCTTATTTGTGGTTCCTAGATCTGAATCTTCAGATGTGAGAATATTGCTCAGACTTACCATAGAAACCAGGAAAGTTGAAAGGAGTCATGAGGAAAGAGGGTAGAAATAGCTTTAAAGAAGGAAATAGCGGGACACAGGCACTGCAAGAGGAGAAGTGGGAAGTGGGGCAGCTTTAAATGGAAGGAAAAGAAATAAGAGCCTGGAGGAAGAGGAAGAAGGGCTGAGTGAATAAAACTATGGATATTTGAAAAATCCATAGGGAGTCATATTATTTTTCATCCATCATAAATCATGTGTGAAGATTATATGTACATATATTCTACATTAATGTATATAACAAAATTTTTGCATTTGAGGTGATAAGATGATGCGTTTCACCAAGAGTCATATCTTACATTTGAAACCTCATTTTGAGGTGTTGGCTGAGTCCAAAAGACCCACAAAATGCTATAGGCTATCATCATTGATCCTCTCAGAATTTGAAGGTCAAGTTCCTATTGCTGGAGATGCTGCACACTTCAGACATAGAACTTAAAAGAATAAAGCCTGGTTTGACTTGGAAACTTCCTCCTCATGGGCTAATTCTTATATATTGGAAGGTGTGATGCCAGCTGACAATGGAGAAAAACAATAAATAGTCCTACCCGGTTGTAAAGTCTAAGAGCTACAACAGTGATCAGGATGCCAAGATAAATTACACCCAATGGTACAATAGTGATATTTATATTTTGGTTGTAACCAAGAAGCTTCTAATTGAACTTAACAGGAAGAGATTCATATGTGGCACTGTAAATGTAGCCAAGTACCCATGGCAAGGGAAGCCATAGAATCTAGAGGTGAAACTACTGAGGTCATTATAGTTTTTATACTATTATAACTTCTAACTAAAGTCTAAACATTTATCATTATAGTCACAATAAGTGCATCTCTCACCCCTCATCAATAAAGTACCTTTTTGCCAAAGACAAAGACTATTACAGAAAGCCCCAACTAGTTAGAATGTAGAGGCCAACTGACCATGCTGAGCACAACTCCATTGAATAAATCAACCCCTATGCCTAAAGCTCTGAAAGCATCGTATGAAAACTGTGAGAGCCAGAGGACCAGGAGACCCCTTGTAGGATATGTGACAGGGACACTGTACCCTTAAAAAATCAACAAAATGGGTCCTTAAAGAAGCCCTAAGACTTACCACAGAGGTTGAAATGTCAGTGTGGGTGGAGAAACTCTCACAAGGACCCACCCCTACATGGAGAACCACAGTCAGTTAATGTCCGTTGAGAACAGGAGAGAATCTACCTCAGGGATGACCACCACAACTGGTTATCCAAGTATTCAGCTCTAAAAGCATATACATAGGCAAAACACTGAACCATCCCACCTTCTAGCATTTGTGTGTGTGTGTGTGTGTGTGTGTGTGTGTGTGTGTGTGTTTTATAAAAAATACATAGTCCATAAAACTGGGAGAAAATTTGGGTATATGGGAAAAGTTAAAAGCAAGAGGGAAGAGAAAATGGTAACAAATACTCATATATATGTTTCAAAAAAATACCCGCAGAAAAATAAATGACATGACAGAAGACCCAAATAGTGGGATAGATTAAACAGAAGAGAAAATTAGTGAGTTTGGTGATTAAACTATATCAAGTATACTAGAGGATAAAAAGGAAAATTGAAGAAAGTATAAAGAAAACTAGAGGAACCACAGAAAAGAATTAAAAGCAAATATTTGTATTGCTAAGGATTTAAGTTGGATTTCAGAATAAAACCCATGAACTTATTCAAAGAAATGATAACAGAAAACTGGTTAAGCATAAAGGACACAAATGCTCAGTTACAGGAAAGTTAAAGGACAAAGTCAACTGAAGACTAAGACTACTCCAAGCCCTTTTTATGCACATGCTTTCAAGGGAAAGGTAAAAAGAAGATGCTCAAGACTGGAAGAGAAAAGAAACACAGAGGGATGTACCATGTTCCTCCTCCACAGGGTTATCAGCAGGAACCTCAAATGCAAGCAGGCAGGGACATGAGATTTTTCACAGTACTGAGTAGAAAATGATTGCAGACCACAAATAAAGCTATATTTTAAATTAAAGAAAAATAAGAACAATCTCAGACCAACAAAATAAAAAAAGTTAGATCGTTACTAGGGTTGTTATTACAAGAAATGTTAAAGGAAATTATCAGGGCTCTTAGTGAATTTTAAAAAAAGCATAAAAGGTGTAAAACTCACTGTTAGAGTTAATAGAGTTAATTATACAAACTAATTTAGAATGTTTTAATACTGTCTCAGAGTTATTATTCCTATGATGAAGCACCGTGACCTAAAGTAACCGGGGGAAGAAAGGGCTTACTTTACTTTCTATTCTATATCACTATTTATAGCTAAAGGAAGCCAGGAGGGGAACTCAAACAGGGAAGGAACCTGGAGGTAGGAGCTGATGCAAAGGCCATGGAGGGGTACAGCTTAATGGCTTATTCATCATAACATTCTTAGTCTGTTTTCTTAAAGAACCTAGGACCTCCAGCCTAGGAATGACACTACCCACATGGGCTGGGCCTTCCTTCGTCAATCTCTAATTAAGAAAATATTCAGCCTGTGGGAGAGAGAGCTCACTGCCCGGACAGGTGGGCACTCCTGAGACTGCAGAGCGGGAGAGACCACCAATACTGCCCACCCCTGCCCACATCCCTGGCCCAAGAGGAAACTGTATAAGGTCTCTGGGAACCGGAAGATAGGGGCACTCAAGTGGCAGGTGCCCTGCAGTCCAGACACTGCCTGGAACTGAAGAGACCCGATCAACAGCTCTCTGTACCCAATTCCCGTGGGAGGGAGAGCTAAACCTTCAGAGGGGCAGACACGCCTGGGAAGCCAGAAGAGACTACACTCTGCCCACATTTCTGACTCCAGAGGAAAACACATAACGCCATCTGGGACCCTTGTAAATGGGGGCACCCCTGGGAAAAGGCGGCACAAGCCCTCCTGGTTGCCGCCCTCATGGAGAGCTCAAAAGCAGCCCCCCAGGAGCAACTTCAGCCGCGGGACCACAGGTAAGACCAACTTTTCTGCTCCAAGTGACCTGCCTGGTGGACTCAGGACACACGCCCACAGGAACAGCAGAAGACCAGTAGACAGGAAAGACTACACGCCTGAAAGCAGAACACACTGCTCACATAATTGGCTGAAAGAAAACAGGAAAACAGGTCTACAGCACTCCTGACACTCAGGCCTATAGAATGGTCTAGCCACTGTCAGAAATAGCAGAACGAGGTAACACCAGAGACAACCTGATGGTGAGAGGCAAGCACAGGAACACAAGCAACAGAAACCAAGACTACATGGCATCATCAGAAGCCAATTCTTCCACCAAAGCAAACACTGAATATCCAAACACACCAGAAAAGCAAGATGTAGATTTAAAATCACATTTAATCATGATGATAGAGGACTTTAAGAAAGACATAAAGAACTCCCTTAGACAAACGCAGGAAAACATAAATAAACAAATCACAAAAATCCCTGAAAGAATTCCAGGAAAACACAATCAAACAGGTGAAGGAATTAAAAATAGAAATAGAAGCAATAAAGAAAGCACAAAGGGAGACAACCTGGATATAGAAAACCAAAGGAAGAGACGAGGAGCCGTAGATACAAGCATCACCAAAGAATACAAGAGATAGAAGAGAGAATCTCAGGAGCAGAAGATTCCATAGAAATCATCGACACATCAGTCAAAGATAATGTAAAATGGAAAAAGACACTGGCCCAAAACATACAGGAAATCCAGGACTCAATGAGAAGATCAAACCTAAGGATAATAGGTATAGAAGAGAGTGAAGACTCCCAATTCAAAGGACCAGTAAATATCTTCAACAAAATCATAGAACAAAACTTCCCTAATCTAAAGAAAGAGATACCCATAAACATACAAGAAGACTGCAGAACTCCAAATAGATTGGACCAGAAAAGTAACGTCTCCCACCACATAATAGTCAAAACACCAAATGCACAAAACAAAGAAAGAATATTAAAAGCAGTAAGGAAAAAAGGTCAAGTAACATATAAAGGCAGACCTATCAGAATTACACCAGATTTCTCACCAGAGACTATGAAAGCCAGAAGATCCTGGACAGATGTCATACAGACCCTAAGAGAACACAAATGCCAGTCCAGGTTACTGTATCCAGCAAAACTCTCAATTAACATAGATGGAGAAACCAAGACATTCCATGACAAAACCAAATTTACACAATATCTTTCTACAAATCCAGCCCTACAAAGGAAAATAAATGGTAAAGCCCAACATAAGGAGGCAAGCTATACCCTAGAAGAAGCAAGAAACTAATCATCTTGGCAACAAAACAACACAAACATAATTTCACATCCAAAGACGAATATAACAGGAAGCAACAATCACTATTCCTTAATATCTCTCAACATCAATGGACTCAACTCCCCAATAAAAAGACATAGATTAACAAACTGGATATGCAAAGAGGAACCTGCATTCTGCTGCCTACAGGAAAAACACCTCAGAGACAAAGACAGACACTACCTCAGAGTGAAAGGCTGGAATACAACTTTCCAAGCAAATGATCTGAAAAAGCAAGCTAGAGTAGCCACTGTAATAACGAATAAAATGGATTTTCAACCAAAAGTCATCAAAAATTATAAGGTAGGACACTTCGTATACATCAAAGGAAAATCCACCAAGATGAACTCTCAATCCTAAATATCTATGCTCCAAATACAAGGGCACCTACATACATAAAAGAAACCTTACTAAAGCTCAAAACACACATTGGCACCTCACACAATAATAGTAGGAGATTTCAACACCCCACTTTCATCAATGGACAGATCATGGAAACAAATTAAACAGAGAAATAGACAGACTAACAGAAGTCATGAAGCAAATGGACTTAACAGATACTTAAAGAACATTCTATCCTAAAACAAAAAGATACACCTTCTTCTCAACACCTCATGATACTTTCTCCAAAATTGACCATATAATTGGTCATAAAACAGGCCTCAATACATACAGAAAGATCAAAATAATCCCATGTGTACTATCAGACCACCACAGGCTAAAGCTGGTCTTCAATAACAATAAGGGAAGAAGGTCCAGAAATACATGGAAAGTGAACAATGATCTGCTCAATGATAACCTGGTCAAGGAAGAAATAAAGAAAGAAATTAAAGACTTCTTAGAATTTAATGAAAATGAAGGTACAACATACCTAAACTTATGGGACACAATGAAAGCTGTGCTAAGAGGAAAACTCATAGCTCTGAGTGCCTGCAGAAAGAAAAAGAAGAGAGCATATATCAGCAGCTTGACAGCACACCTAAAAGCTGTAGAAAAAAAAGAAGCAAATACACCCAGGAGGAGTAGAAGGCAGGAAATAATCAAACTCAGAGCTGAAATCAACCAAGTACAAAAAAAGGACCATACAAAGAATCAACAGAACCAAAAGTTGGTTCTTTGAGAAAATCAACAATATAGATAAACCCTTAGTGAGACTAAATCAGAAATGAAAAGGGAGACATAACTACAGAATCAGAGGAAATTTAAAAAATCATCAGATCCTACTACAAAAGCCTATATTCAACAAAACTTGAAAATCTGCAGGAAATGGACAATTTCCTAGACAGATACCAGGTACCAAAGTTAAATCAGGAACAGATAAACCATTTAAACAACCCCATAACGGCTAATGAAATAGAAGCTGTCATTAAAGGTCTTCCAACCAAAAAGAGCCCAGGTCCAGATGGGTTCAATGCAGATTTCTATCAGACCTTCATAGAAGACCTCATACCAATACTATCCAAACTATTCCACAAAATTGAAACAGATGGAGCGCTACCAAATTCCTTCTATGAAGCCACAATTACTCTTATACCTAAACCACACAAAGACCCAACAAAGAAAGAGAACTTCAGACCAATTTCCCTTATGAATATCGACGCAAAAATACTCAATAAAATTCTGTCAAACCAAATCCAAGAGCACATCAAAACAATCATCCATCATGATCAAGTAGGCTTCATCCCAGGCATGCATGGATGGTTTAAATCTTTTTTTTTTTTTTTTCGGGGCTGGGGACCGAACCCAGGACCTTGCGCTTCCTAGGCAAACGCTCTACCACTGAGCCAAATCCCCAACCCCGCATGGATGGTTTAATATACCATCAATACAGATAACCATCAATGTAATCTACTATATAAACAAACTGAAAGATAAAAACCACATGATCATTTCATTAGATGCTGAGAAAGCATTTGACAAAATTCAACACTCCTTCATGGTAAAATTCCTGGAAACAACAGGAATTCATGGCCCATATCTAAACACAGTAAAAGCCATATAGAGCAAACTAGTACCTACCATTTAACTAAATGGAGAGAAACTTGAAGCAATCCCACTAAAATCAGGGACTAGACAAGGCTGCCCACTCTCTCCCTACTTATTCAATATAGTTCTTGAAGTTCTAGCCAGAGCAATCAGACAACAAAAGGAGATCAAGGGGATACAGATTGGAAAAGAAGAATTCAAAATATCACTATTTGCAGATAACATGATATTGTATTGAAGTGTTCCCAAAAGTTCCACCAGAAAACTACTAAACCTGATAAACACATTCAGCAAAGTGGCTGGGTTTAAAATTAACTCAAATAAATCAGTAGCCTTCTTCTACACAAAAGAGAAACAAGTTTAGAAAGAAATTAGGGAAACGACACCCTTCATAATAGTCCTAAATAATATAAAATACCTCAGTGTGACTTTAACCAAGCAAGTGAAAGATCTGTATGATAAGAACTTCAAGCCTCTGAAGAAAGAAATCAAAGATCTCAGATGGAAAGATGTCCCATGCTCATGGATTGGCAGGATTAAGATAGTAAAAATGGCCATTTTACCAAAAGCGATCTACAGATTCAATGCAATCCCCATCAAAATACTGATCCAATTCTTCAGAGAGTTAGACAGAACAATTTGCAAATTCTTCTGGAATAACAAAAACCCAGGATAGCTAAGGCCATCCTCAACATTAAAAGGACTTCCAGGAGAATCACTATCCCTGAACTCAAGCAGTATTACAGAGCAATAGTGATAAAAACTGCAGGGTATTGGTACAGAGACAGACAGATAGACCAATGGAATAGAATTGAAGACCTAGAAATGAACCCACACACCTATGGTCACTTGATTTTGACAAAGGGACCAAAACCATCCAATGGAAAAAAGATAGCATTTTCAGCAAATGGTGCTGGTTGAACTGGAGGTCAGCATGTAGAAGAATGCAAATCGATCCATGCTTATCACCCTGTACAAAGCTTAAGTCCAAGTGGATCAAGGACCTCCACATCAAACCAGATACACTCAAACTAATAGAAGAAAAAGTGGGGAAGCATCTCGAACACATGGGCACTGGAGTAAATTTCCTGAACAAAACACCAATGGCTTATGCTCTAAGATCAAGAATTGACAAATGGGATCTCATAAAACTACAAAGCTTCTGTAAGGCAAAGGACACTGTTGATAGGAAAAAACAACAACCAACAGATTGGGAAAAGATCTTTACCAATCCTACAACAGATAGAGGCCTTATATCCAAAATATACAAAGAACTCAAGAAGTTAGACCGCAGGGAGACAACCCTATTAAAAAATGGTGTGCAGAGCTAAACAAAGAATTCACAGCTGAGGAATGCCAAATGCCTGAGAAACACCTAAAGAAATGTTCTACATCTTTAGTCACAAGGGAAATGCAAATCAAAACAACCCTGAGATTCCACCTCACACCAGTGAGAATGGCTAAGATCAAAAACTCAGGTGACAGCAAATGCTGGCAAGGATGTGGAGAAAGAGGAACACTCCTCCATTGTTGGTGGGATTGCAGACTTGTACAACCATTCTGGAAATCAGTCTGGAGGTTCCTCAGAAAATTGGACATTGAACTACCTGAGGACCCAGCTATACCTTTCTTGGATATTTACCCAAAAGATGCCAACATATAACAAAGACACATGCTCCACTATGTTCATAGCAGCCTTATTTATAATAGCCAGAAGATGGAAAGAACCCATATGCCCTTCAACAAAGGGATGGATACAGAAAATGTGGTACATCTACACAATGGAATATTACTCAGCTATCAAAAACAATCACTTCATGAAATTCATAGGCAAATGGAGGAAACTGGAAAATATCATCCTGAGTGAGGTAACCCAATCACAGAAAATCACACATGGTATGCACTCATTGATAAGTGGCTATTAGCCCAAATGCTTGAATTACCCTAGATGCACAGAACACATGAAACTCAAGAAGGATGACCAAAATGCGAATGCTTCACTATTTCTTTAAAAGAGGAACAAGAATACCCTTGGCAGGGAATAGGGAAGCAAGGTTTAGAACAGAGGCAGAAGGAAAACCCATTCAGAGCCTGCCCCACATGTGGCCCATACATATACAGCCACCAAACAAGATAAGATGGATGAAGTAAAGAAGTGCAGGCCGACAGAAACCAGATATAGATCCCTCCCGAGAGACACAGCCAGAATACAGCAAATACATAGGCGAATGCCATCATGAAACCACTGAACTGAGTACAGGACCTCTGTTGGAGGAATCAGAGAAAGGACTGGAAGAGCTTGAAGGGGCTTGAGACCCCATATGAACAACAATGCCAACCAACCAGAGCTTTCAGGGACTAAGTCACTACCCAAAGACTATACATGGACAGACCCTGGGCTCCAACCTCATAGGTAGCAATGAATAGCCTAGTAAGAGCTCCAGTGGAAGGGGAAGCCCTTGGTCCTGCCAAGATTGAACCCCCAGTGAACGTGATTGTTGGGTTGAGGGCAGTAATGTGTGGAGGATGGGGAGGGGAACACCCATAGAAAAGAAGAGGGGGAAGAGATAGGGTGATGTTGACCCAGAAACCGGAAAAGGTAATAACAATTGAAACATAAATAAGAAATACCCAATTTAATAAAGATGAAAAAGAAAAAGGACTAAAGAAAAAAAAGAAAAAAAGAAATTATCCATACCTTCAGCCCTGTCCTGTAGAGTTATTTCTCAATTGGTGTTTCCTCATTTTAGATAACTCAAGTTGACATAAAACAAGGAGGCACATACTTCATGTAGGGCATATAAACCATTTATAACTTTATTGGGGAGACCCCTACAAAATGATAATTACTACCTTTAATAATTAAATTATTCAATTTTAGGATATAGAGTGATTGTGTGAATAAAACAGAAGGCACAGTTTTGCATAACATACCAATTCTATGAACCATATATAAACTGAAAGAGAAAAGATTTTAGATGCAAATGAAACTCAAAAGAATGCATTAGTAATTATACTTCTTCCATAAAAACTATACTATACACTAAATTGAAATTAGAGAAGAAAAGGGAGGTCACATATTGATAATGGAATCTATACAGCAAGAGGAAATAGAAATTTAGATATATTACAAGCTACATCAGAGCATTCAAACATTCCTTTCCAATTTGTATTCCCTTGATCTTTTGTGGTCTTTTTGCTCTAGAACTTTTTGGCATCTTTGTCAAATATTACATGGCTGTAGCAATGCACATTACTGTTGGGTTTTAGTCACTTTCCATCTGTTTTTATTACCACAGCTCTATAATATATCTAGAAATCTAGAATGGCCATCCCACCAACACTGTGCCTTCTGCTCAAGATTGCTGTGGCTTCCTGGAGTCATTCCACATGAATATTAAGATTTTTTATGCTGTGAGGATTTTGATGTGATTGCACTGATCTTTAAAATTACTTTTTAGAACAAAAATCATTTTAAACTATATTCATTCTTCCTATCTATGAGTATGAGATGTCTTTTCATTTTCTAGCATGTCCCTTTAGCTCTTTCTTCAAAGTTTGAAAGTATTCATTGTAAAGATGCTTTTTGCTGTTGTTGCTGTGTTTTCCCCCTATGTTAGCTTTATTCCTAGATACTTTATTTTCTTTGAGGATATGGTGAATGGGAGTATGTCCATGATCTTCATCGTAGCATGTATGCTGTGGGAATATAGAAAGGCAACAAAAGTGTTGATTTTTTTTAAATTAACATTTAAATTGATTTTTTTTTATCCTGACAATTGGTTGAAATTGTTGATCATTGTAGTCTCCTGGTAGAGTTTTGGGGTCTTGTAAATATAAGATCATGCTATCTGCAATTGTCAATGATTTGACTCCTTTATTTGTATTTCATTAATTTCATTTGTTTGTTTTACTGCTCTATGGCTAATGCTTCAAGAATTATCTTAAAAAGGAGTAGGGATAGTGAACAACTCTGTCTCATTTCTGATTTTAATGCAGTTGTGATTTTTTTTTCTTCATTTAGGGTAATGTAGGCTGACAGTATGTTATAGGAAGCTTTATTTATACTGAGATATTTTCCTTCTATTCCTAGTCTCTCTAGGAATGTATCAGGAAGATGTGTTGGATTTTGTCAAAGGCTTTTTCTGTACCTATTGAGATGATCATGTGATTTTTGTCTTTAAGTCTATTTATGTGGCTTACTACAGCTGTTGGCTTGTATATATTGAATCATCCCAACATCTCCAATATAAAGCCAACTTGATCATGGTGGATGACATTTTAGATATATGCCTATAATGTAATGAGCTTGTGAGCATTTTATAGGACATTTTTGAAGCGATATTCATCAGTGTTACTTGCATGTAATTATATTTATTTATTTATTTTTTGTTATTCCTTACATCATTTGGATAGTAGACTAAAACAAGCTTCAAAGATGGGGTTTGGAAGTGTAATTTCCATTTCTATGTATGTGAGTACTTTAAAAGGTGTCAGTTGTGGATCTCCTTCAAAGGTCTGGTAGCATTCTGGGTCTAGGCTTTTTTTTAAGAGGTTTTATTATTGCTTCTATCACCTTATTCATTATGGGTTTGTTTAGATTGTTCTCTTCCTGGTGATGTGGACTAATTTAGAAAGTCAATCATTTTTCTAAATGTAAAAGTAACTTTTATTTGCCCCATATAATGGTCATCTCAGAGGCTTACTGCTGAATAAGTTCATTCTTTCTAGACCTTTCTGAATTATCCCTCTCTGACTCACCTCAGCTGTTCTGGGTCAAAATTCCTCCAAGTTAACTGATTCAAAATGGCTTCTCTCAGTTTCTAACTGAATACTTTGCTTGGCCTCAAAAGAACTCTAATAATCTGGTCTAACCTTCTCTCTTTTTCTCATTATCTTTACTTGTATCTTGATTGCTCTCTCTACAACCTGTCTATAAAACAGTCAAAGTAAAAAAACTACCTCCTCTCTCTTTGCCTGCTCTTAATCAGCTTCTCTTTCCTGCGTGTTTTCATGAGAGTTGGGCACATCCTACCTCACTCATTCTGTCAAATCTCTCTCTGACTCCTCACTTCGTCTGTCCCTCAATTTCAAACATGGTTGCTTCTTTCTACCAACTAACTTTACCTACATTGTTTGGCATTAAAGGTGTGTACTAAAGACATACTTATATTCTAGCCAGAGCAGCCACGTTGCTAGATTAAAATTCCTCTACATCTAAAGGATCTTTAACAAATTGGAGTGTATGTTTTTTAAGTATTCCATTACAATGTTCTGAACTTCTTTGGTGTCTATTATCATGTTTCATTGTTTATTTCTGATTCTTATAATTTGGATCATCTCTTGCTTGCTTATTAATAAGGCCAAGGTTCTATGGATCTTGTTTATCTTCTCATAGAACCAGATTTTAGATTGATTAGTTATATTGTTTTCATTACTTTCACTTCATTACTATCAATAATTCTCTGAGTTTTATTATTTATTGCTGTCTACTGGATTTATGTTTGGTTTGTTCTTGTTTTTCCAAAGTCTTTAGTTACATTAGGTGACTTATTTGTTTTTTATTTTCTTAAATCTAGATATTTAGAACTGTACAATTCTTCATATGACTGCTTTTAAGGTGTCACAGAGTTTTTTTCTATTGTGCTTTATTTTAATTCCTGGAACTTTAAAGGGGTTACTTGATTTATTTTTTGACCTTCTTGACATTCATTTAAGGTTTTGTTTTATTTCCATGAGTGTGTGCAATTATTAGAAATTCCTTTGTTGTTTGCTGTAAGCATTATATCATTGTGGTCAGATATAATGCACCAAATTTCCTTTTTTCCCCCTGAATTTGTTTAGGTTTATTTTGTGTTCAAAGTTGTAGTCAGTTTTATAGTAGCTGCTGTATGCTGCTGAGTAGAATTTTTTGGTGTTTGGGTCTACTATCTTATAAATATCTGTTAAGCATATTTGATCTGAGATGTCATTTACTTATCATGTTTCTTTGCTTTATTTTTGTCTAGATGAGAATTACTATATTAAAATAATCTGCTATGAAGGGTTGATGTTAATCTGTGTCTTTAATTTCAGTAGTACTTTTTTTTTTTTTTTGCGGATTTTGTTACACCAGAGTTTGAGAGACAAATGATTGTAATGTCTTCCTAGGTAATTGGATTGTTGATTAAAATGGAGTGTTTTTCTTTGTATCTTCTGATTTGTTTTAATTTGAAGTCTATTTTATCAGACTTTAGGAGAGTAACATCTGTTTACCTCCTATTCCAATTTTCTTGGAATACTTTTCCAACTTTTTGTTTTAAAGTAGTGCTTATCCTTAAAACTAGGATACATTTCCTGTTGATAAGAGAAAAGTTTGCTTTTTTAACTCATTCTTCTAATCTATGTTTTATGATCATGTAGTTGAGGCAATATTTTAAAGGTAATATTGAAAATTGTTTATAGATTGCAACTGTTTTGTTTTTACTGTCTGTGTTCTTAATTATTTCACTAATTATAGCTTCATTTGCTTTCTTTCTACAGCCCCTTGGCCATTATGACTCCTGTTCTCAGTTTGAAGTATAGGCTTGGTGGGCATGTTTATATCATTAGAAAGTTTTCTTTCTCCTTCAGGTATGGAGGCAAACAAAGTAGTCCTCTAGGTTGGCATCCATAGTCTTCTAGAATGTGGATTACATTGTTTCAGGCACTTCTGGCTTCCATTGAGAAATCAGCCATTATTCTGATAGGTTTCCCTTTATATGTGACTTCTGATTTTGTTTGTTTTTTGTTTTATTCTTGCAATTTCAGGTACTTGTTCTTTGTTATTTTATTTGTTATTATTTATTTATTTATTTATTTATTTATTTATTTATTTTTGAGCATCGCCAACTGTTTTTATTCCCGAGGCAGGCTGTGCCCACTTGGGGCCCATCTTCCTACTGGCTACCTATGACACACACAGCTCTGACACCCCCTGCCACAGCCTGGTGCCATCATGGCCCCAGCCAGGTCAGCTCTCCTGCGATCTCACTACCTGCTCCCAGGGCCAAGAAAGGGCGTGGGAATACCCATGTCCACTGGACAGACTGACCCTTAACTTCTGTTGGTGCTGGTGCTGGTGGCTGTTTCAGGGTTGATGGCACAGTGTGAGGGCCAATACTCCAAAACTCCCTGTAACCGTACACATTGAATCCCCATGAAATCTAGAACAGGACAGGCACAGATGGGTCAACGTCCCTGTCTGTTGCCTAGGCGAAGATGGAGCCTGACTGGACACAAAATTAGGACTGGCTGATGGCTGTGAAGACGGAGGGAAGCTGGGAAGAAGAGACATGGATGGTCGGTCCACACACTGGGCAAAAGTCACAGGCCTCAAGTCCTATGTGGCATAGGCCACTGGAATAAGCCAGGCAGGGGTACCTGCTGGGACCTGCAATCCAAGCGTGGGTGGGCATGGGACGCTGGCGCCCTGCTGAACTGGCAGTGGATGCTTGGGGGGTCGGAAGGGGGCGGGGATGAGAGTCAGCTACTCAAGTCCCTCTAGGAGAAACCTGCAGTGTGGGGCTCAATGACTCCACACACCCACCACAACCCCTTCCCCGCTGCAGCTTCCCTAGTGGCTGGAGGAACTGTGCTCTTATGTGGTCAAATGTAGACTCTTCCAGGAAGATGTGGAGCCAACTAAGAGTACAAAAAACAAAGGGGGAGGGATGAAGAGAAACACAGGGCAGGGAATGAGTCTGTCCTAACATGCTGGTCCAGTTTCTCTCTTGAGCAGCTCGACGGAGAAAATGCTATTTTATCTTTAGTATTTTTTATCTTTTTCCCTCCTTCCTGCCCCTCCCATCTAAATCCCCCCCTTTCTGTTTCTCATTAGAAAACAAACAGGCTTCCTTGGGATAATAATATAACAAAATATAATAAGAAACAACCAAACCATCATATCAATGCTTGGGCAAGGCAACCCAACGGAAGGAAAGGAGACCCAAGAGTAGACAGAAGAATCAGAGACGCATTCATTCTCACACTCAGGGGTCTCATACAAATACTAAGCTGAAAGCTATGACGTATTCACAGAGGACCTGGGAGTCCTGTGTAGGCCCAGTGCTTGCTCCATCCGTCTCTGTGCGTTCATATGAGCCTTGCTCAGTTGATTCGGTGGCCTTGTTCTCCTGGTGTCCTCCGTCCCATCTGGCTCTCACCCTCTCTCTGCTTTCTCTCATGTAGGACATTTTGAGCTCTGAGGAAGAGACTCCATGGACATCCCATTTAGAATTACGTGGTCCAAGGACTCTGTCTTCAGGCAATGCCTGACTAAGCATCTTTGCCTCTGTTCTTGTCTGCTGCAGCAGAAAGAAACTTCTCTGATGATGACTAAGGCACTGACCTATGAGTATTGCAGAACATTATTAGAAGACATTTTATTGATAATTTTTTAGACCAGTAGAATTTGGTGAATTCAGCCTTAAGTCAAATCAAGCATTGCTTCTCTACACTCTCTAGGTCTGTGTCACCATTACCCTACCATATCTTGCAGGCAGGAACACAAAAATGGTTCTGTGCCTGGGTCGTTATTTATTCCTTTCTGGTCAGAGTTATAGCATAAGCATGTTACAACATATGTTGGTGAGGAAGTGGAATAAGGGGGAGACGCTTCCATTGCTGAAGGGAGTGCAAACTTGTACCGTCATTATGAAAATGAATATGGTAATTTTTTAGAAAGTTGGGAATCATTTTACCTCAAGACCCAGCTACACTACTCTTGGGTCTATACCCAAAGGGTGTTTCATCCTACCACAGAGACACTCTCTCAAACATGATCATTACTGCTCTATCTGTAATAACCAGGAATTGGAAACAACCTAGATGTCCTTCAAAACAAGAATACATAAAGCAAATGTGGCACATTTATAAACAATGGAGTATTACTCAGCTGTTTAAGAAAATGACATTACGAAATTTTCAGGCAAACGAATGGAACTAGAAAAAAAAATCACTTAAGTGAGGTAACCCAGACCCAGAAAGATAAATATGGTATGTACTCAATGAATGTGTTTATTAGCCAATAAATAAATGGTAAATAACCTATAAACCATACACCTGGAGAGATTAGGTATAGAGTAAGGAACTAGAGGAGACACATGGATCTCCTGGGAAATGGAAATAGAATAGATTTTATGGGTGGACTGAGGGCAGGGACAGGGATGGAAGGATCATGTGGGGAGTGGGAGGGAAGATAAGGTTGAGAGAGGGAATTCGTGGAGAAACAGTTGGACTTAATGGGCATTTGAGGGATGATGTGATGTAGATCCTAATGAGGTCTCCTAACAACAGGGGAGATGGAGTCTCAACTGGCGTCTCTTGTCACCAAAGGAGGCTTTCAGTAGTAGGACTGGGTTGTGTTCATTGAGTTGTTGGACAATGTGGTTTCAAGAAAATCCCCAGCCAGTCCAGGCTGTTGCTAAGATAATGGATTTCCCCATTGCCAAGGACAATACCCATACAACTCATTGAACACAAAGAAGTTAAGATAATGCCTACATGTCAGCTTTACCATACATTCTAGATTTAGTATTTTTATATCACAGACTTTCTTTTCTGGTCCTGTCTATTTGGTGTTCTATGTGCTTCCTATTTCTGTAGGTGTATATCTTTCTATAGTTTTGGAAAGTTCTCTTTTATGATCTTGTTGATCTGGTGTATACTTTCTACCTGGGATTTTTCTCCTTTATATATGGTTATAATTGAGAATTTTGGACTTTCCCTTGTGTTCCACAGATCCTGCATATTGCTTTTGTGGGTTACTATTATTGTTGTTGTTGTTGCTGTTATTATTATTTTAATGGTGGTGGTGGTGGTGGTAGTAGTAGTAGTAGTAGTAGTAGTTTAATTTAAATTTTGTGCCACAGTACCATTATGTAGCTCAGGCTGGCCTAGAACCTTTTATGTAGACCATGCTGGCCTCAAACTTACATTGATTCACCTGCCTCTGCCTCACTAGTGTTAGCATTAAAGATGTGTGCCACAATGTTGAGGAATTCTTTTTTCTATATTCTTTTCTTGTGTGATCCGATTCCTCTCCTTTATCTTCAAATCCTAACATTCTACTTTCTACGGGGTCTATTCTACTTGTAAGTCTTTCTCCTGAGTTTTCTAATTGGGTTATTGAGTTTTCAATTACATGATTTCATTTAACCATGTGTTTTCTTTCTCTCTTTTTATATCACTTGGACATTTATTGCTTTACTCATTAAGTTCATTGAACTATTTGTTCATGTCTTCATTTAAAGTGTTTGACTCCTTTGATGAACTTGATGACATTTTTAAAGTTCTGGGTACTGGGGTTCATCATTTTTTTGGTATGGCTGGGAGGAGATGAACTATACTGGCTATTCCTATGTTTTGTATTTTGTGTAAGTAAACCTGGGCATATGTACTTTATTTGTGTATGTCTGATGAGAGAATCTAGGTTGCCTCTGTTGAGTGGAATTTTGGTTTTGTTTTTTTTTTGTTGTTGTTGTTTTTGTTTTTTTGTTTTTTTTTGTTCAAGCTTAGTTGATTTAAGATCAAGTAGGAGTAATTGCTATGTCAATCCTTCAGATGATCTGTGTAGCTCTTAGATGGAAGGATTCAGGATGATACCAACTCTGTGATATGCCATAAAGTATGAGAATGGAACCTGGATCTGCTTGGTCTGTTGTGTGAGCTATGCTCTGCAGGTTGTGTCTGGAAGTATGAGAATAGTATCAGTGGGCTTGAGTCTTAGGTACTCACAACTAGTCTGGGACATAGGATGCAGCTAGTAAGGATGTGCAGGTAAGACCTGAAGGTTGGGGATACCATGGGAAGGTGAGGTTCAAGGGATTTACTAAGCTGGATTGGCATACAGATGTATGTGTTGGGCTAGGTCTGGAGATGAATATCGTGCAGATGGAGTAGGGTTCAGGGAACTCACCAGACTGAACCAGTCCTGAGGGTGTATAACCAGGGCCAAGTCTGGGGGTTAAGAATGGTGCAGGTGGGCCTGGCCACACTGGGATGGAACACAGGTGTGTGACCTAGGTTGATTCGGAGGATGGGAGAGACAGCAGGTGGCCTAAGGCTCAGGGAATAGAGTATGCAGCCAGGCAAGGCCTACACATTGAATGTGGTTTGGGTCTAGGGTTTGAGGAATTGACCAGATGGAGCTGGCACATAGGATATGAACCAGAGATCAAATCTTGGATGTGGGAACAGCACAGATGGAACTGACCAAATTGAGCTAATGCCTAGGATATATGCCTAGGGTCAAGCATACTGAGAGTATTTAACTTTAACTTAAGATGTTAGTTTTGTTTTTTAATTAATTCCATCTCCTTGTGAAATCCCTCAGAGTACTGAAATGTTTTTCTTTTTCTTTAAGTTCACTGAGTTTCCTCAAGACAACTGATTCTTAAAGTCTCTGTGAATACTTCCAGACTCATGACTATTTCGTAATTTACTTTGAAACCTAAGAGAAACCATTATTTCCAGAAGGACCTGGAGGTTTATTGCTGTGCAACATCTTCAGGTCACTGATGTATCAGATATTTGCGACAGTCTTGTTAGCCCAGCTTTATTTATCTTTGTCTTTCCAGAAATTCTAAGCAGGCTCTTTTTCTGAGCTAGTATCCCTTTCTACTATTGCATCACTAGAGCATGGCGGGCTGTGTGTCTGCTGCTGGTGAACTATTACTGTTGTAGTACGAGGGGGGGCAATCCAAGTCCTATACACTGTTAGTATGTTGTTCAAAAAGAACCAGAAGAGCACCAAAAAGAGTAATGTGTCCAGGAGAACTTTTCTCCAGGCCTGGCTAGTTTTAGATACTTGATCAGTTACTATCCTAGGATCAGGCACTCTGGGATATCACCCAGCTTTCAATAGGTGGGTTCTAGACTCCCTGGGTTATGTCTCTGACCAGTAATATCACCAAATGATGTCTCTGAGCCCGCAGTACTAAATGGAGAGAAGGGTAAGGCATACACTGCTATGGGATAACAAATAAAATGACGTCACAGGCTTAAGACTGATGCAACTAGCCACAGACAATAACATGTAGAATAGAAGCCTAATAGACCAGGGTCACAGATCTTCTTTTGGTATTTGGGTTGTTCCAGAAGCTGTCTGTAAGCCAGACTGGGGATGAGATCCATTGTAATCTTCCCAACGACAGGTCCATGAGCTCACGCATAAATTCTATGGCAAAGGCTCACAAGAGATTATTCTGCCCCATAGCAACAAATAGAGCCATGCTTTGTAGCCCAAGCAAAAATGAGGAATCCAAACAAAGAGTTTTACTGGTCTTTAGCGAATCAACATTTGAGAAAGAACTCAATAACATATGCTTGCTTTTACTCAGAAATTTAAAAGTAGTTGAAGCATATTTTTAAAATAAATTTAAAATTTTAACAGATCCTGGAGCAGTACCACAGAAGTCTTATGTGTGGAGGAACAGGATTTGAAGAGTACTGATTTAAAGCATAATTTTTCCTTGTGAAAATTCTTTAAAACTGTCAAACATGGAGGTAAACACTTCATTTTATTCTAAGCAAACAGGGGTCATTTGTGCTTGTTCAATTGCTCTTTCCAAATCATGGACTCTCCTGCTGTTTTTGTTGACATTTGAAATAGCCCACTGAGAAAAAACTTTGTGGAAGGAAATGTCAAATATTTCCTTCTAAGTGCTGGAAGTGGTAAAATATACAAGAGGGTCTATATGGGAGTAAATAAGGTGCTCTTGAGTGATTTGAAATATGAAGTTGAATTAATTTTTCTCATTTCTGAACTCTGCCATTCCAAAAGTGTTTTGGCTATAGCAGAAAGGATTACAATGAAAATGTATTATAATAAATTGCACTGCTTCCAACTTTATCAGTGCTAATCATAAGTTATTGCATTCAATTAGGAGATAATTCAGTCTCACACATGTAGGTTTCTTTGAATTTCTCTTGGAGATTTTACCACATTATTAAAGGAACAATCACTTTAATAAAACAGTTTGAATAAAAAATTAACTACAAGAATATGTCCATTTTCTGACTCGATGTTCTATTGTACAATCTGGCATACATATTTAACAACACGTCTTTAATATATTAATCTAAAAACATTTATTTTTCATCAATTTAACTTGCAAGAGAGGAGGAAATATGTGACAACCACATAAGATCACTCCATGGAGCATATGGTGTAGCATACAGTCCTGGTTTGTGTGGTGGTTCTAATAAGAATGGCCCTCATAAGCTCATATATTTGAATGTATAAAGAGTGGCATTAGGAGGTATGGCCTTATTGGAATAGGTATGTTCTTATTAGGGTAGGTGTGGCCTTATTGGAGGAAGTTTGTCACTGGGAGTGGATTTTGGGTTTTCTGAAGCTCAAGTCAAACCCAGTGTCTCACTCTGTTCCTGTTAGCTGCTGATCTGGGTGTAGAACTCTCAGCTACCTCTACTCCTGCCAAGGTGATAATGAACTGAACATCCTAATCTATAAGCTGGTCTCAATTAAATGTTTTCCTTTATAAGGGTTGCCCAAGCCATATTCTTCAGAGCAATAGAACATTGACTAATCCAGTCTATACAGTCATATTTTAGTCCAGACTGCATAAATGATGATCCCATAAATGTGTAATGGAGAGAAAAATCTTTTTGACTGGTATTTTTCCCTAAGCTTAGACGTGCTTTCATGGATTATTACAATTGACTCAGTACTGTGACGTACTGCATTGCCTTGAAGTGTTGGACCAATAGACTTTTCCACACAGGTTAGATGTATAGCAGTGTATATTCTCCAGTTCTATGTAGTTATACTTAAGGCATTTCCAGAAGAAGCCAATTTAAGGACACATTTCACATACTGAATGTCCTGCTTATTATGTGATACATGACTGTAGAGTGCTACTACTCATTCATTACCTGAGTATGGGCTCAGCTCAGTCACCCGTACAATCTACCTGTTTGCAGTGATCCTTTATATTTCTTATGACTGGCTATCTCTGTTTGATTATTTATGATAAGATATAAATACATTAAAATAATTTTGATCATCCAAGACAAAATCACCTAAGTTTGTGTATGAATTTTTCATTAAAGAATTTTACATATCCACATATATGTATAAAAACAGCTTGGTTTCTTACTGCTCTCATACATGCCATTGTGTGTCAATAGAATAGAGGCTGTCAAATTTTCTGTGAAGGACCAAATACTATAGATTATAGGGTTTGCGTTCACAACCTTTGAACTCAAAAGTTGTCATAACAAATGAATGAATGAATGGGTATAACCCAACAGTCATTTATTTGTAAAAAATGGGCAATGGGCAGGATTTGGTGTTATATATATCCCAGTTCACAATTTTTTAATATATTTAACCAATTGAATTTATTCAATTTATTCTATTGAAGAATAACCAAGATCTTTCAATACCCTACCCTTGGTACGTAATGCTGTGGATGTCATTGACTACATACTTTCAAATTATAATACATTTTTAGAATTTGAATTTTAGAATCATGGTATGCATATATAATTATGTGAATTATTGCATAGTGCTCACCAGAGGAATTGGTGTGGTTTATACCAATAGGTATAATACAGAAGACTAGAAGTCTACACTTTTCTTACATGAATTGTTATCTGTTAACTCTCAACTTGTTTTTTTTAACCTTGATTTCTCATTTTTTTAAATTTAGATAAATTAAACTTTTACTTAAAGGTTTAAAATACAAATTTTAAAAACTTTAAAGACAATAAAAAATTTAAAGACAATAAAATAATGAAGTCTAAATTGAAGGTCCACATCTTCAAAAGGGCAATTCCAACTGTATAAAAACTCATCGACATGCAGTAACTCTGGGGTCTGGTTAATCTTGCTATTGATTTATTTTTATTTTTATTTGATTTTGGTATTCTTTTATGAAGTATCATTTCATCTGTTATTGATAATTTATTTGCCCTGTGAGTTGTTTGCTTAAGTCATTTAGCTACTGTTATATCATGTCACTAATTTTGTGTGTATGCCAGCAAGACCTCTTTAATAATGAAATTAACATTTTGAGCCCTATGTGGGTTACAAAAATAATTCACTAATCTGCTTTCTGTTCCCATCTGTGTTTTTACATGTGGAATCTTTTATTCTTGGGTTATTTATTTTGGGGCATTTTCCATTGCTGCTGAGGTCATGCTCACAAAGAACTTCACTCTTCTGAGGAATATTGCCTTGAAGATAATTGAGTATATGCTGCTTAAAATTATAAACAACGCTGTCTTTTATCCTGCACTAGGTCCAGCACCATAGTGCCCCAAGATATCTGCTAGATATCTTCATCTCAGTCAGCAAAGCGTCTCACCCTCTCTGCTCCATCCCATATCACACTGCCGATGGCTTGCTTCTTCCTGAGCCTGGCAACAATCTCTCTACCAATCTAGTTCCCAAGGCAGGTTGCTGCCATGCCAGAAACATACATCCCAATTCTGTAGCAGCCTAGTATTTCCAGCTGCCACATACTCTCTTGAACTTAATTCGCCACATGAAAGAACACACAGAACAATAACCTCTGATCCAATTGATAAGATATAATTGCCCACCTAGACATTCAAAGCCCTGTACACCTCCATCCCTTAAGAATATTCATAACAACCTATAAATGTGCAGAGAGGAATCTTAATATCTGCCTCCATGTTCTCCCAACCACTTTTCCCTCCTTGCTCCAGTCTTCTCCTCTCTCTAAAACTTTTCTCCTGCCCATCCTTCCTTCTTGTTCAATGACAGGCCTTGTTTTATCTTGTACCTGCCTTCACCTGCATAATTACATCATCTCACAAGTATAAGTATATATTTTAATTTATTTACTGCAATGCATTTCTAATCTGTGAATTGTTGAATATGATTCATAAACCTGCTGCTTTTCTTCTGGATCACCTCAATTCCAGCAGTTGCCATGGATCCCAATTATGACTGTTATATCTGGTTACCATTGGGTACCATCTGGGTTCTTTGAGCTGATACTGCCGTGGGTGTATGGTGCCAGGTCTTAACACCCTGTTTTGTAGTTTTGCTTCCTTTCTAGTATTGAATTGTAGAAATCTAAGCTTAATGTATCTGCATCCTAAAAACAACACAAGACCATAACCTTTTATAATTTTTATTTTGAAAAAGCAAATGAATGACATACAACAGAAGAGTATGATAGAGCACATCACAGACCATTCATGACAGCTCCTTCACTTGCTTTGATTTCCAAACAGACATTGGCTGGCAACTTCATAGCCAAAGCCCTGGTTTTAAGTGCCTCTTCGTTCTTGTCTATGAGTATCTTTCAATGTAATAGGTGCTTCTCAATTGTGAGGTACTGCATAGCAGACTCTGTATATTACTACCTGGCTTGGTTGCTGACTTTGTAATTTGTCCTAAGTCATTTAATCTTTATGCTCCACTTTGGTCATCTATGAAATAAGAATATAATATACTTAATAAGGCAACTATCAAAAGACAATAAATGTTATATCATATCACATTCCACATACAATATATAATACAACATAGTAAATATGATATATATATATATAGTTATCTAGTGCTGTTTGTTTTTAAATACATTTAATTTAACATAATGCAATCAACAAGTTTATGTCTTGGTTGGATTTATTGTCTTTGCACACCCACTACATGAGCCACATACATGTAAACATTTTCCTCTGCCTTCATGATAATTTTTCTTCACAGTGATTTCTGTTTAGCTGAGTCCATTTATTTTGACTGTCTAAGATCCTCACTACTGACATCAACCAGCATTTCTCCCTGTGATTTTTCTCTTTCCTTTGATGCAAGTGTTCTTTTCAGCTAATGATGCCTCTTTGATGGGCACTGCTAGTCAGAATGCTCTGCTCTTCACTAAACTCTCTGCAATATATAGTCATTCAGGCTGAAGACTGGGGTAGGCATAGAGTCCCAACTTGTGTATTCTGTCTTGGGATTTCTTCAAGCTGCCAGGAAAACTCCATGGAGTTTTGAGTCTGAAAGTGTTTGAGTACAGAATAACCAATGGCTAGGTCCCTGACATGAGGGTAAAAGTCTGTGATGGGAAGATGAGTCTGAGATACATATGATCAGAGGAAATGCATGGTGAAATTCAGGTCCTCCACATATTTCATTCTCACTACCCCCTGACACCAATTCCTCTCTCACAGTTTCTGGTTGTGTTAGGCTCTAAATTCCATGTTGTTTGTTCCCTCCATTATGTTGCGCTTGGTGAAGCCAATTCAAATGGAATTTTGCATGTAATAGAACTTTCTAACTTAAATAGCAACTGTTTTTCAAACAGCCACTTTCCTTCTGCAGAAGCTTTTTGAAATCAATGGCCACTTCTAGGAACTCTACAGATATTTAAGCCAAGAATGTGGGCAAATCAGTTGAGTGAGGTAACATTCGAAAATGAGGAGAGAGGGAAGAGAGAGAGAGAGAGAGAGAGAGAGAGAGAGAGAGAGAGAGAGAGAGAGTATTTTTCAGACATTAGGAGACAATTCTAGCATTTCCTGTCAGGATGTGATGGACACCTTTACTTGCTATAGGGAATGACTGCAGCAGTTTGCTTTCTGGTCCACTAGCGTGTCTCATCCTTGTGGGTACCTAAATGACATGTCTTGACACTGCTTTGCTCAGAGGCTTTAGATACTGGTGTTTGTTCTCTAAATCCTTTCTTTGGGTCTCAAACTTTAATAAAAAACAAACATTATACTTTCTATGCTCTGACCTTCTGCTTTAACTCCTGCTACCAACTGTAACTTGTGTATTATCCCTGAGGTTGTGAGAAGGTATGTTTGGCTATTCTGAAAGCCAAAATATACTCAAAAATCGATAGGGGTTTAAAGAGTTTATATAAAATGGGCCTTTGAGAAGTTAAGCTCTGGGTCTTCTTAAATCGAATATGACAAACTTGCATTTGTTTTTACCCATGCACACACAAAGATGTTGGTCATTATCCTGATATTCTGAGGATGGCAGACACACACTGTGCTAATTGAACACGAACTCCTGAGCTCTCAGCTGGGCTTGCAGAGTAAAAGGAAGTTGAACAATAGCTTATGAATTCATTAGAAATGACAGCAATGTTTCTATCAAACATTTCATCTGCTGTATTGATGAGTCACATTAAGAGAATGAAAACTTTCACCACTTTGTATACAAAACTTAAGAAAGCAACATACATCCGCAATTCACAACATGTACACACTTATCATCTGCTTTGTAAACCATTCGGCTTGGGCCTGAATACTCTGTTTGACAGATGCTTTCAGCCTCTTAGGTTTTAAACAACAGTTTTCACTTGCCAAAATTCTCACTTCATTATCATGAACATAAAATGAGGTGGCGGCAGCTGCTGCAGGTAAGCGAGCTTTCTTATCCACGCTTAACAGTGATTCCTGAATCATGAGCTGTGTTCCCAGAAAAGTAGAAATACCGAGATTGGTGCTTTGAGGTCCTTTTCCATTTTTCCATCAAAAATCCACAATCCACATGAAGCTCAAGGACGACTAAAGTGAGGATGCTTCATTCTTTCTTAGAAGGGGAAACCAAAATAGTCATAGGAGGAAATATGGAGACAAAGTTTGGAGCAGAGACTGAAGGAAAGGCCACCCAGAGATTGCCCCACCTGCCACCAAACCCAGACAATATTGCTGATGCCAAGAAGTGCATGCTAACAGGAGCCTGATATAGCTGTCTCCTGAGAGGCTCTGCCAGAGCATGACAAATATAGAGGCAGATGCTCACAGCCAACCATTGGACTGAGAACAGGGTCCCCAATGGAGGAGTTAGAGAAAGGACTGAAGGAGCTGAATAACAATATCAACCAACCAGAGTTTCCAGGGACTAAACCACCATCCAAAGAGTACACATGGACAGACCCATGGCTCCATTTGCATATGTAACAGAGGATGGTCTTGTTGCACATCCATGGAAGGAGAACCCCTTGATCCTGCCAAGGATCGATTCCCCAGTGTAGGGGAATGTCAGGGCGGGGAGTTGGGAAGGGATGGGAGGGTGGATGGGGGATCACCCTCATAGAAGCAGGGGGAGGGGGATGGAATAGGGGGTTTAAGGACAGGAAACTGGGAAAGGGGATAACATTTGAAATGTAAATAAAAAATCCAATAAAAAGTATTATAATATCACTGTTACATTTCTAAATAACACAACCATAGAAGTCCTGAAATTAAGCCACTTCAAACAGATTAGGTCTACATAAATCTGTTTTTACTGCATGGATGTGTCAGGAAATCAAGGTCCTGGAATCCAGGCAAAGAGATTTTCCTTTAACAGAGCTTGAGAATTAGCCGTTCAGAAAGGCAGTTTATTATGGTCAGAGTAAGAGGAAATTGTCCCCCCCCCAACAATGTGCTAAGGGAGACAGCTGGAGAGTTACAACTGCAGGTATGTACTAGAGATGGAGACAGAGAGTGGGAGCCTGGTCATGGTAGTTTTTCAGGTAGATAATGTCGTATTTGCCCCACTTTAAATTATTTTTGCTGGCAGACCTCTTCTGTCAAAATAGAAAAGAAATAGTATGTTTATCATAGTCTTATCATGCAACAATTGATGACTTGTGATTCTGGTGGCTACAGTGGTCTTCTTCTTAGCTCTGAGAGCATCCTCAGAAATGCCCCTTCACTGGTAAGTGGTGTCTGCTTGCTTTTCTTTCCACGAACAGAGTTGTGGAGGGTTTCAGAGCACAACAATGTGTAGATGGATCCCCGAATTCTCCAGGTTCTAGCACAAATTCCTGCAGTATCCTTTCTTTTTCTAATCTCTTATTGTTCTTCCTTGGGAATCAAGAACCAGGAAGGTCAGCTTATTCACAGAATACTGAACAAAACCAGAACATACTGCTCTCTGGGAACGATACAGGGCTACCCACTTCCCAAACCACCTGAGGAAGTAGAGAGAAGCACACACAGTAAGCATGGAATGGATCCAAGTGAACAGAAAACAGGACTTCAACATTTCATGCTTTTATTCTTGATAGAAGCTCAGGGTGAAGGATATGTTAATTCAAGAGACAAAGCACCAATACTTATGAAAGGCTCAAGGAAGATGCCCTTGATGCTGTTGAAGGCCCCCAAAAGATTTTGGACAGTATTTTGCCTGAGAAAGTCATTCCCTGGCACCAAGGTTAGAACTAAGCTGGGTTGGCACCCGAGTCCCCTTATAGAGAGGGCTTCTGCTGTCTTTGGCGGATGGATAGCATTCTCCTAGCCTGTATCAGAGCCAGAAATCCTACTGCCAAAACGTGTGCTTATATCACAGGAGCATGGATCTCTACTGTGCTTAGAGATCTGTCAGCACTGACCTGAGGACAGGGTCTTCAGTTTCTATGAGCTCCTGGTTTCACTCTGGAAATCACAAATCACTCCTCCTTGTCACTTTCAGTGTCACTTTCAGGAACTCATGTTTCTGATATAAGCATTTCTCTCATTTCCAGTGCTGGAGCTGACTCGGCACTTTTCCATTCTACAACCATGCATTTGGCTATTAGAAGTAGAAGTAAGTTAATTGGTTCTGGTTTTTCTTTTCTTTTTTTTTTCCTTCAAAAGCCACTGTTTTTAGGTCCCATGAAGCACTGTCTTCAGGCATGGGTGTCACAGAGAATTGGCTTCTTCAAGCCTTTGCTTTATGCCACCTCTTTCCTTGTTTCTCCTGGTTCTGAACTCTCCCGGATCCTATCCATAGTAAGCACACTCCGCACCCCCTTCTCCAAGTCCTTCTTCATAGCCATATCGGTTTTCCTTCTCTTCTCAGTTGTTACCTTCCATTTGAGATGCTGACGGTTGACCGTATACACTGCTACATCAATGTGAAGAAGATTGCAAATGACCAAGACGTTTGGCTGCATGTGTGTTTGGAACGTGTCTCTTGTGAGTCTAGGTCAGTAGGGTATGCGGAAGAGGTGGAGGAAGGATCATAAGTTGGAAACTTCCTCACACAGTGAGGAAGGAGAGAATATAAATGCTCCCGACACTATGGAAAGTTCTTTTCACATGAATGGTTTTATTCCGTTCAATCTGGTTGAAATGTGCTATCCAGAAATTTATTTTTACTCTTTGTAACTCTGAAGCAATGGAAGGGCTTCGAACACAGAGGCAGAGAATACTAGAGCCTAGAAGAGTAGTTAGAAGCGTCTTGTTCTAAAACAGTTTTCTAAGGTTTTTTTGTTTGTTTGTTTTGTTTTTGTTTTTGTTTTTGAGGAGGTATATATTTTATTTGTATATAGTTCATGACTCTGGGATGACATGGAGAATTTTAAAAACATGTCCCTGAAAATAAAAATCAGCCTAGAATCAGGATCAAACTGAATTTAGGGTTACCCCACTGCTCTCCTTTTGCCCGCATCTTACTTTTCTTTCCCCGAACTTTCTGCTTCTTAGTAAAATAAGACACAACAACTGGGAATCTGACTTTAAAACATGCTTGTAGACACCCCCATCTCTAAAAGCAAGGATACAGCTTACCAAGATTACTGCCTGTGAAGGGAAACTGGGCAAAGCAGCCGGGAGCCTAGAGTGGATGTGGTTCTAAGTGCAGTACATTTGGAGGAGGACACCTGTGCCAGGTCATGGCCCAGGTAGCCAAGGCTGGTAGTGTCAGGCAGACATCACTGAGTGAAGAGGGGATCTTTTTATACATCCACAGGGCAGATGCTCAAGTGCCATTAGCCTCCATCCTCCAGCTGAAAAGCATGAAGAAGATGAAGAGAGTGTGGTTTCCATGCCCTCTCACCAGATGCATTTTGTAGAAGGGCAGAACAGCAGAGACGACAGGGGAGGCAGCTCTGTTCCACCCCCACTCTTTCATATCCCACCCACTCGTGTCCCTACCCCCTATTCATTTTTTCATCGGGCTTGTTTGATAGTCAACGAAAATAGAAAGATTCTGCTAAGAGCAGAATCTGATTTTATATTCTAAAATAACTCTTTGAAATTTCAGATGAGCTGGTGTCATCTGGCCTGGCTCGGTGCCATACAGACGAGGTCACTATCTAATGAGAACCCTTTATCCTGATTATTCAATCCATTATTATATAAAAAATGTTTGAAGGCAAAATGAACCACTTTACCCGTGTTTCAGATTCATCTCTCAAATGTAAACACCATTCATGATCTGACATTGACAAGCTTACATCTGCGTAGCTCTGAAGATTGTCATTTTGGGTTAGAAAATATCTCATTAATCAGAATGTTAAATAATCCACAGTACTTATATAATGTGTTATTATTTATCAGATTTGAGCAGCTCCATTTCCAAAGGCAGAAACAAAATAATTTCAACCAAGTGAACATAATATTAATGACAGCAGTATTATAAATAAATTTAAAATGCTGCCAGGAAGCATGTGAGGAACAAAAAGGAAGAATTCTGTGCTGTTTTGCCCCACTTCGATGTGCACCACATACCGCTGCGCTCTCAGCCACACATTCCTGAAGAGGTAGGCTACCCTCCTCTCAACAAAAGATGGTACTTCGTTTGGTGCAATTAAAAGATTTTTTTCACAGCTTCTACAATGGAAATCTACAGGAAACTAAGAAGCCCAGCAAGAAATGAAAGAGCTCAATTGAAAAGAGGCAGGCTACGTGTAGCTGGAACATTACAAGGGGGCCTGCCATTGTCTCTGTGATATAAGCGTGGTAGTGAGCCCACAGTCCTATAAACATCTATTTCAGGCTCCTTTTCATAAGCTCCCTTAGGAATTATTCCAGTATGGTTGGGTACTACCTCGCATTTCTTTATGTAATCCGAGTTAGAGTTTGTGCCCCTAAGCGGCTGTGCTGTCATTGTTCAAACAGGACAAGCATGCTCCAACATAAAGGAAACAGTGAGTCTCCGTTAGCCATCCCTCAGTCCTCCTGGACAGAGAGCATTGTTTCCAGTTGGAGGTGTGCTGCTTGACACAGGCAAACGGAGTATGTGATGGGAATGGACAGCCTTGTGTATCATAAATAGCGCTGCTGTTTAAGGCCTGTAAGATCGAGGAGCACGCCCGAGAACTGAGATGTGTTTTATGATGAAACGTGCTCCTTAAAAATGTACTGAGTACCTCAGGTCTTGGTGAGGCTAGGCACTTCCTCTCCACTCAGGCCAGACAAGGCAGCCCAGCTAGAACATACCCTACATACAGGCAACAGCTTTTGTGATAGCCCCCACTCCAGTCGTTTGGGACAGAGAAGGGGCCAGGGGTGGGAGAGGGAAAGCATTGTGGGAGAGGGTGACTGGGAGGGGGACAGTGAGCAGGATGTAAAATGAATAAATTTAAAAAAATGTACTGAGCAAAGAAAATAGCTCGGAATATTAGTGTTTTCTCTGGATTGATACGATTGCGAAGGCAGATGTTATATAACAATCAAATGGCAAGTTTATAAACATGAATATTATTTTTTGTAGACAGATTCTAAGATGACTTTTATTTATTTTTATTTTATGTGTGTGAGTGTTTTTCCTACATGTATGTATATGTACCAGATGTGTGTCTGGTGCTCGTGGAGACCAGAAAGCGTATTGGAGTCCCTGGTGCTGGAGTTACAGAGGGTTACCATTTGGGTGTTGGGAACTTAACACTGGTTCTCTGTAGATCCTTTTAATTACTTAGTTGTCTCTCCCATCCCAGACTCTTGGAATTTTTAACCGTGGTTTGCGGAAGTGTCTTGGATTTCTCAACACTGTTTTATATAGAGTAAGTGTAAACCCAAACTAATTTCAAGTATTTTTGGATAGAAAGCAAAAATCTTACAGAAGATTGTAAATTAAAAACAGAAAAGCGAAGAAGTCAAAGTAGCCAAAACAATTTTGCAAGTGACCACGTTGAAAGATGTACAGTCTTATTCAGTAATCATTGTAAAAATACAGTAGCCAAATCATTGTGGTATTAGTGGAAGGCAGACATCACCAGCACAGAACTGAATCAAATGTAGGCATATGTATATTAGAGCAATTGACTTTTTATATAGTGCAAAGGCAGTTACCGTATATGCCATTTTCATCAAGTGATAATGATTAAAGAATTGGATATTTATATCAAAAGCTGAGCTTTGACTCACATGTCATACTTCATGCAAAAAGAATGTCAAAATTTATCATAGAGTGATATAGAAAATAGAACTATTAAATTCTATGAATACATACACCACACATACACACATACACACACACATACAACATTTAACCTGGCAGCTTTCTTAGATATAATACTCAAAATACCAAGAACAAAAAACAATTCAGAATTCTACAATTTGATAAATAGAATGGTAAGGAAATATAAAGCTATAAGCTTCATTACAATGTTATAAAAATATAGTTAAGAAACATTCATCCAGAATAAAAAAAGAATTCTCAAAACTTAATAATGAAACCGAGTCATTTCCTCTTACTTAATTTTTTTTTTAGTTAGAGTTTCATGTAGTTCATGCCAGCCTTGAACTCTGATTTGTTTTTCGCTTCTACCTCCCAAGTTCTGGCATTAGAGGCATTTAAAGATATGTAGCATTACACTTGAGGATGTGCACATAGGTCCCAGATATGTGCGTGCAATGATGCTCATCACCATTAGTCATCAGGGAGATGTAGACCGAAACTATAATGAAGTGTCACCATACATATACCAATGTTTCAGGTCCCTCCATCTATATGATCTATTGCTTTACCAGAATGCATAAGGTTTTTTCAAGGACCAGCAATATTAAGTGTGTGAGCATGCGGACCTAAGAGATGGCTGCATATTACTGGTGGGAATATAAAAGAGTATAACTACTGTGGAAGCCCATCCTTATACATTAGCATATGACCCAGTAACCCTCCTGCAGGTATTTCCAAAGGAAATAGAAGCTAATGTTTACACAAATTGTATATTAACATTTATAGTGATTATACTCAGCACACACACACACACACACACACACACACACACACACACACACACACACAGAGGGAAGCAGGAACCAGATATTGTTCAGCTGGTATATGGATGAACAGATCGAAGCATCTATGTAATGTAATTCTATTCAGCAAAAGGAATAAATGCAGTATAAGTTCACCAAATGATATAGATGATTCAAATGCATTTTGCTAAGATAGAAGACACCTCCCAAGATGATGTATATAGTTTGATTTATATAAAAACTGCAAAAACAATGGGGGCAGAAGACAAATAAATGGTGACTGTGGTTTGGGGTTGAGCACAGAGTGGTTACAGAAGGCTGTGGGGAATACATTGGTTGTAGTAATAGTTTCATGGCTGTAGACATTGAAGAAAATATGAGAAATCAATAAAGCACTCTAAGGCATTTCTCCAGCATTGTTTTGTCTCTTATAACAAAAGCAAACTTCACTTCATAATGTGTTTGCATATATAAGAGTTTATGACCCAAACGAAGCAAAACTGTCTTTTATAAAAAGACAAGCTAATAAGAGAAGTGTACATGACCCCTGGAAATGCTTTTCTTTCTTTTAACATTTGGAAATATGACAGCCCCTTGCCTCCAGCACCTCAGCTGTGCAATGAGGATGTGGATGGATTATTAACGAGAGTGCTCCCATTCTGTTTTCAAACCCACATAATACTGGGTGAAAAAAAAACAGCCTTGTTGAAAGAATATTATACATCTTTCACACCATAGTTGGAGGTTTCTGACAGCTAGATACAGAAAAGTACAACACCGTGTGGTCAGTGTCAAACAGAAACCTTCTCTATACAGAATCAAGAATCAGAGTTCCCGTCTCTCCAGAGTCTCCCAGACTAAGAGTCATCATATAAAAGATGTCCCTGGAAAATACATTCTTTTTTTTCCTGTGGGGTTCAGATGCATTTAATCTAAAGAAATGCTACTGCTGTGGGCTGTTCTTACAGTGGTGACAATCTAAAGAGTTTTGATGACAGTAGGAATGACATTTTGGGCATATTATATATGGAGACAGAAGTATACAATTTGGAGTCTGCAATGGATCGTGACGCAGTCTGCTTTTTCTCACACTTTGCATTGTTTCTTGGCACTGTAGTATGTCTTAAAGCACACACCAGTTCTGCCAGCAACAGACCTCCTGAGCTGAACCTCATTATCACCATGGCATGGAATCAAATCCCCATCCCATTCTCTATGCTTTTATGTAAAGTATCAATGTCATGTCAGAGAACTAGGGTATTCTGTGCTTAGGGATTTGCCTCAGTATATGGAAAACAAGTAACATAGGAAGTCAGTGGGAGTGTGCATAGCCTCAAAGAAATGCCCCTAACAGCCGCACCTCTGATACTAACCAATATCAGGGGAAACCATCTTCTGCCTCTGGGGCAGTAATTCTCTAAATCAGTAATAGTCATGTATCCCATCCTTCTAGGCAATCTTCCATCTTGCCCCGTAGGAATGGAAAGAAACCTTCCTGACTTTACTTTCATCTACAAGTCCATGCATGTCCCGGTCATTCTGACTGCGTTTCGAATAACAGAAACATTTCTGAGTAGTGGAAAATATCCTGAGGGCGTTATGGTTCCTAAGAGTCAAGAAAGCAGAAAAAGAGATGAAGGAGCCATGGAAACTGAAGATACAGAGACAAGGTAGGGCAGAAGTGGCCGAGAAGAGCCGAGGAGCAGGGTGGGGTGGACTGAAGAACAGCATTGTCCAGAATTTCCTCAGAGCGGTGAAGCTTTTCTTAAGCGCCTAATCTGTCCAGGGAGCTACATCTCCAGCATCTGTGTAATTCTGTATCCTCTTCTTTGTTCTTTACCCCAGACCCACACTTACTCCCAAGGACTTTCCACAGAGAGAACCTTCGTTCTCAATTTTCCTTGCCCAGTGCATGGTGCCACAGCCTTCCAAGTGCAACCAAGAAATTTCTCGAACTTACCTCAGTATTGCAGCTATAACACCCACGTTCACTGTTCTCTGTCCTCCAGACCAGATGGGACAATGTCTACTGTCTCTGTATCCCAGGAATCTAAAAGCTGCAGCCTTGCAAAAAGGCCTGAAAATTTGACATGTTTATATTTACCTATTATTCAGTGAAACTGGTTTTCATTTAATATTATATGTGATATTGTTCTAAAATTTTTTAAAGAAAAATTGATTAAAAAGATGTGGTCACTTAAAAATAATTAGAAGGAATAAAATAAAATATAATGACATTCTATAATTATGTAAAATGAAATTATATGAGTATTTTGTATATTACACATTTTGTTTCATTACTTCTTTGTGAATTCTGTACAATGTATTTTGAATTTGCTCACTCTCAGCTCTTGCCACATCTGCCTTGCCTGAGCTTGTGTCCTCTTTTTATTATTTCTAAAATTTCATCAAATGCACTTTATTTAAACATGTAGTCTTGCCTGTGTATCCTTCCAGTGGGGTGGGGTTGATCTCCCATATCCCATATCCTTAAAGAAAAAGATTTAGAGCTTGGCCAAAGTAACACGATCCCAAATTCAAAAAGGAGTAGTAGGAAAACTTCTTGCTTCTTGCTTATGTTACATAACCCACGAAGGTTCATGGAAGGGCCTATGTTACACATGTAAGAAGGACCCATCAGAAGACTGATGGAGGCTCTGAAATGTTGTAGTGTATCTGAAATGCCAGATCTGACTGGCCTGTGTTTTTGTCCTCTTTGTATTCATCAAATATATTTCCTTAATGTACAAGGAATGAAAATATTAGATTGGACAATCTCATAATGGTCTTTGTTGGTCTTCCAGTTGGAAGAGAAGTAAGTTATTTCATTTTATTGAGCTAATTGAGTTCATGAATCTACTGAAGTAGGAGAGGCTTAGGAAGTAAAGGAGCAAGTGAAACATTTGATATTTAGTACTGACTTCACCTCGTCGGGAAATGTGGATTTGATTAATAAGTTTATTGACTAAAATTTTAAAGCAAATATATCAAAATTTGTTCATCAATTATAGTTGATCTGTTTATTTTTCTGTTTATTCACTACTCGAAATGACTAACAAATATCCCTCTGTCTAAATCATTGAATACTTTTCTAATTATTCATTATGATAAACTAATTGAAAAATTTTAATTGCTACATCAAATAATTTTCACAAATTGAACTTTCATACTACCCAAATACTGTCTAGAGTGGAGGAGCAAATGTAGTTACAGTAATAATGAATGTGCTCATTTCTTTAAACATGCATCAATCCACAGTTAAATTTATACTTTTCCTGTGAGCATGGAAACTCAGAGTGAAAGGATCCTTATTGCTCAAGGATTTTTTTGGTCGTGTGTTTTGTTTTGGGTTTTGATTCTTAGATTTATACTTTAAAATGTTCCACTGTGGCTGGGCCAGGTTGCATAGGGTTTTTTAGGAGGCGAAAGTTGGAGAATGTCAAGTTTACAGGCATCTTGGTCAATTAGTGAAATTCTGTTTCAAAATACAAAGTAGCAAAAGGGTTGGAGATGAAGCTCTGTGATAGCATGTACTTGAAAACGTGGGTTTATACTGCAAGAACAACAAAAGGAACAATGGGACAAAGAGGTTTAGTTTAGTTTTTTTTTTTTAAAGGAAGAAGAAAAGAGAGGGAAAATATTCCCTTGTTCTGGAAAAAATGACTCAGAGAATTTAGTGGTCTAAATAGGACAATAGAAAACTTCATGTGAACTTAAAAAATATTTCTGTATAATCTATTATGACAATTTTTTTTGTTAAATGCCATAGTAAATTGCTCATCTATTAATAGATAAAAAGTAGATACTTTTCTGAGGTTTGGAAGTAGCCTTTTTAAGATCTCATAATTTTTTTCAGCATTTGTTTTTCTTTACCCTCTGGTATTCCCTACCAACTTCTTTATCCCACCCTTTTTTCCAAACATCCACCCTTCTTTTAATGTGTGTGTGTGTGTGTGTGTGTGTGTGTGTGTGTGTGCATGTGTGTTCCTATGTTTATAAATACACCCTGTTCAGTCTGTATATTCCTTGTATGTATGTTTTCAGGACTGACCATTTGGTATTGGATAACGAGTTGGTGTGCTCTTCCCCGAGGGAGACTATTTCTCCAACCTTTAGCATTCCTTAGACCACATGGGCTTGTCCCCACCCATGTTAACATGCCTCTTGGTGTCCTCCTTGCTCAGATATTGCTTAGGCAGCCAGTTGGTGAGGCTTCTTTCTCACATTTCTAGAAGACACAGTCTCATAGCAAACGTTCTGTCTCTCTGACTCTTTCTGCCTTCTCTTGAACATCGACTCTGCGCCTTAGGTGTAGGAATTGTGTTGTATATTTTTCGGTTGGGAGTGGGCTCCACAACACTTTGCTCTGGTTGGTTGGGGTTTTCTAACATGTTCTTATCTCTTGCAAAAAGAATTTTTCTTGATGAGGGGTGAAAACACACTTAATCTATGAGTTTGAGCATAAATAAAGAATGAAGTCAGGGGCTCTGTAGACTGAGTGAGGTGGCAGCTGAGGATCCCCTTAAGGTTTATGACTGCATAGCCTCTGATAATTGGGAAGGTTTTCTGGTACTAAGCATGATTTCCCTATTGCTGAGTTGGCCTTAAACCCAACCAGAGAGCTCTTGGTTACTGTCAAGGTATGCATGTAAGTATTAGATTCTTGGAGTTATTCTGTCATGCTGGTCATTTTTATGGATTACAGGCTTCATAGCTAGGTAGAGCTACTGTTTCCTTTCCCATTTGGAAGCTTGCATGGCCCTTCTGGTACCATGAACACTAGTTAGTCTTCAGGAGACTTGAAGGTTACAACTAATTTGGGTCCTCTAGGCCCTTTGTTCAAAAGTCATGGTGCCTTCAGCAGTAGGGAGTAACTTTCACTTCTTGGGACCAACCAAAGGTGATTGTGGTCACCTATAATGTTTGGGAGTCTCCTGCACAACCATGGTCAACAATTTCAAAGAAACTTTCCACACGTGGTGTTGAATATTTTGTTACATCTTCTATGACTCTTGGGGGAAGCATTGTGAGTCTGAATAGGACATTTTCATTTAAACTGCATATTATATGTATATACCAACCTACGTGTATTATAGATGTTTTTAGTCTTTTTCAGAAAAATCTGCTATTTTACCCCCATTTCCTGTATTTATCTCTTTCCTAATCAAAGCCCTTATTTCTCGCATCCCTTTTCAGATCACTTGTAACCTGCTGTTCTTCTGCCCATTTCTCCTCCCTCATAATCCCAAATGATTTCATTTTGCTTTCCTGATTTCTGCACTTATACACATCTGAAACTTTGGAGCTAAAACCTTAGACTAAAGAACATGTGATGCTTATCTTCCTGGGTCTTAGTTACCTAATTAAATATGGTATATTTTTTAGTTCCATCCATTTACCTGCAAAGTTCATGATTTTATTTTTCTTTACAGCTGAAAATTATTCATAGGGTGTGTATCATCTATCTATCTATCTATCTATCTATCTATCTATCTATCTACATCACATTTTCATTTTCTATGTTAATTGAAAGACATTTAGTCTGCTTCCTTTCTCTAGAATATGAAAAGAATCAACATGGCGGAGCATCTATGGAGTAGGATTTCAAGTCTTTGGGTTTTATGTTGAGGAATGGGTACCTGGGTCACATGGTAGACTTATTTTTAGCATTTTGAGAATTCTCCACGATTTCTAGAGTAGATAGACCAGTTTGTAATCCCACCAAGAGTGAATGAGTGTCCACTTTCCCCCACATCTCCTCTAGCATTTATTTTACATTGTTTTGTTGATTGTTGACACCTTAGTTGTTTTTATTTGGATTTCTCTAAGTTTTAGGGACCATAAACATTTTGAGAGATATTTTTTCACTAAGTTTATTTTTTTTTGAGAATTCTCTAGTCAAGCTCCAAGTTGAATTTTTTTAATGTGTCCATTTTGTTTGTTTTATGCTATTTGTTGTTGCTCTTTGTACATTCTCATCAATTCTCTGTCAGATGTATAGTTATCAAAGACTTTCTGTGGCATTTATTTTAACTCAACTGACTGTTTAGTTAGCTGTGTAAGAACTTTATAGTTTTATGAGATCTTACTTGTCACTTGTTGGCCGTCTTTCTTGAGTAAATGAGTTCCTGTTCAGAAAGTCCTTTCCTATACTTGTATCGTCTAGGGTACGCGTTGCAGGTTTTTTCTAGTAGTTTCAGGTTTCATATTAAATTTTTGATTCATTTGGAGATAGGTTTTGTGCAAGGTGATGCGTTCTGGTCTTATTTCGTTCCTCTGTATGTGGGTACCCTGTTTGCTCAGACTCCTTTGGTGAACGTGCCGTCTTTTCTCTAGTCTATGTTTTTGGCCTTGTTGTCATGTATTAGACAGCTAAAGTTGTGTGTACTCATGTTTGGGTCTTTGACTGTGTTTCATTGGTTAACATGTTTGGTTTTGTGTCAGTGCTATATTGTTTTTGATCACTATGGCTCTCAATATATCTTGAGATCTGGGACAGTAATTCCTCCAGCATTGTTCTTTCCATTCAAGATTATTTAGCATTAGGAGCGTCTTCTGTGGTTCTGTGTGAATTTTAGGATAGGTTTCTCTATGTCTATGATGAATGAGATAAGGATTTTGATTGGCATTGCATTCTTTCTATACATGGTTTAGTAGAATAGTCATTTCCCACAATACTAATCCTACTGGTCCTTGGGCATGGGATGTATTTCCATTTTCTAGTATCTGATTCTTCTGGGATTTCAATTTTTTATTGTAAAGGTCCTTCACCTCCTTTGTTAGGTTTATTCTTAGATTTTTGTTTATTTGTTTTGTTTTCATTGAGCCTACTGTGAATGGAAGCATTCCATGATATCTTTCTCTAAATGTCTGTGTTGGTGTATAGAAAAGCTATTGATTTGTGAAAGTTGATTCTATATTTTGCCACATTGCTGAATTTGTTCATCATCTTTGGAGGTTTTCTGGTCAACTTTGGAATTTGTGTGTGTGTGTGTGTGTGTGTGTGTGTATTTGTGTTCATGTACAAACAAAGGTAGCATGACTTCTTTATTTCCTATTTATCCTTTTAATTTACCTCTCTTGCCTTATTGATCCAGCTGGTGCTTTAAGGTCAGTATTAGAAAGGAAGGTGGATATTGAATAGTCCTGCCTTATTACTGGCCGTGGGTTTCTTCTAGATACCTTTAATTATGTTTAAGTAATTCCCTCTACTCCTGCTATTGCTGGTAGTTTTATCAAGAAGCCATATTGGATTTTGTCAAAATCTATTTCTGTATCCATTAAGAGAATCGTGTCATTTTTGTCTTTAAATTCATTTGTGTGGTTTGATCTATTGACTTGCTTATAGGAACAATCCCTGCATTTCAGAAATAAAACCAACTTCATGGTGAATGATGATTTTGATACAAACCTTTATTGGGCTTTTAAATATTTACATTTCGATTCTGTGTTCATAGGGGACATTGGCCTATAGTTTTGCTGTTGTTGTTTTTGTTACTGTTTTTCTTAGCCGGTTTTGGTATAAGAATGATCCAGGCTTTGTAGAAGGAATTTGGAAATGTTCATTCTGTTTAGCAATTTAAGAGGATTGGTTGTAGATGATTTTTGACAGTCCAATGGATTGTATGAATCCATCTAGCCATGGAATTTCCTTTCTTTTTTTTTAAACCAGAAGGCTTTTTATTCTTATTTCAAACTTTTCAATTGTTATGAGACTAGTTAAGTTGTTGATCTCTTCTTCTTGGTTTAATTTTTGGTGATTTGACTGAAACTAAAATTGTTCTATGTTTTTAGGTTTCCTGCTAATGAAGTATAGGTTTTTAAAGTGTTTCTTTATAATATTATGAATTTCTTTAGTGTCTGTGTAATGTTTCCCTGTTTACTTCTGATTCTGTTCATTTGAGTCCTTCTTTTCTTTCTTCCTGTTGGTTAATTAGACCAAGGGTTTGTTATTATTATTCTTTTCAAAGAACCAGCTCCAGATTCATTGGTTCCTTTGATTGTTTTCTTCATTTCTATCATATTTGTTTCTGGGTTTTATTATTCATTGTCATCTAGTATGTTGATTTATTCTCCCCCCCAAATTCCTTTAGTGTGACCCAAAGATTCTATTCTGTTTGTTTTCACTTTCATTTAGTTCCAGGATATTTCATATTTCTTTCTCGATTTCTTCCTTGGCTCATTGACCTTTCAATAATGAGTTGTTCAATCTCCATGAGTTTGTGTATTTATTTACATTGTTACATGCATTACAGAAATGTTTGCTTTCCATCAGCTTAAGTTTCATTGCATTTCAGTCAGATAGGATACATGGAGTTATTTCCATCTTTCTGATTTTGTAAAAATTTACATTGTATCCTAGGATGTGGTCTATTTTAGAGTCACTTCCATGTGCTGCTAAGTGGATTGCATAATCCTTTGCATTTAGGTGAATGAATACTATGTAGCTATGTCAAGTCCCTTTGACGGATAGTATAATTTAATTCTGATGTTTATCTGCTTTTTTGTCCAGTTGAAGTCATCTGTTACTCATGAGTTGATGTTAAACTGAGTCTTTAAATTTATGTAGTATATTTTTTATGTATTTGTTTCAGAGCTTGGTACATATATATTTAGAACAGTGATATTTCCTTGTTCAGAAATTCCCTTGATTAGAATTAAATGTTCTTTATATTTTCTGATAAATTTTAGTTTGAAGTCTATTTTCTCAGCTATTGGATGGTAGGTGACACCTGATATCCCTACTCTAATTGATGCACATCTTTAAAGCTAAGATCTGTCTCTTGTAGTCTACACATATATGGGCTTTCTTTCATTTTCAATTCTGATAGCCTGCGTCTTTTGGTTGGTATGTCGTTGTTGGAAAGGTGTGTGTTGATTGCCATCCTGTGTTGTTGAAATTTGGTGTCATCCTTTGTGTTCCCAGTGGTGCTTATATTTTAGTAATTATTACTCTCTCCTGCCAAAGACAATGGTTCCTGAATTTTCTTATTATTGATTTGTTGAATATAAACTTTTAGGTGGTTCATAGCACAGAAAGCTTTTTTTTTCATCTTTATTAACTTGGGTATTTCTTATTTACATTTCGATTGTTATTCCCTTTCCCGGTTTCCAGGCTAACATCCCCTGAACCTGTCCCTCTCCCCTTCTGTATGGGTGTTCCCCTCCCCATCTGCCCACCATTCCCGTCCTCCCTACAACAATCACATTCACTGGGGGTTCAGTCTAGGCAGGACCAAGGGCTTCCCCTTCCACTGGTGCCCTTACTAGGCTATTCATTGCTACCCATGAGGTTGGAGCCCAGGGTCAGTCCACTTATAGTCTTTGGGTAGTGGCTTAATCCTTTCTAAGATTTCTAAAACATTGTTGTTCATATGGGGTCTCAAGCCCCTTCAAGCTCTTTCAGTCCTTTCTCTGATTCCTTCAACGGGGGTCCCGTTCTCAGTTCAGTGGTTTAATGATGGCATTCGCCTATGTATTTGCTGTATTCTGGCTGTGTCTCTCAGAAGAGATCTACATCCGGTTCCTGTCAGCCTGCACTTCTTTGCTTAATCCATCTTACATAGTTTGGTGGCTCTATATGTATGGGCCACATGTGGGGCAGGCTCTGAATGGGCGTTCCTTCTGCCTCTGTTAAACTTTGCTTCCCTATCCCCTCCCAAGGGTATTCATGTTCCCCTTTTAAAGAAGGAGTGAAGCATTCTCATTTTGGTCATCCTTCTTGAGTTTCATGTGTTCTGTGCATCTAGGGTAATTCAAGCATTTGGGCTAATAGCCACTTATCAATGAGTGCATACTATGTGTGTTTTTCTGTGATTGGGTTACCTCACTCAGGATTATATTTTCCAGTTCCATCCATTTGCCTATGAATTTCATAAAGTCATTGTTTTTGGTAGCTGAGTAATATTCCATTGTGTAGATGTCCCACATTTTCTGTATCCATTCCTCTGTTGAAGGGCATCTGGGTTCTTTCCAGCTTCTGGCTATTATAAATAAGGCTGCTATGAACATACTGGAGCTTGTTTCTTTTTTATATGTTGGGGAATCTTTTGGGTATATGCCCAAGAGTGGTATAGCTGGGTCCTCAGGTAGTGCAATGTCCAATTTTCTGAGAAACCTCCAGACTGATTTCCAGAATGGTTGTCCCAGTCTGCAATCCCACCAACAATGGAGGAGTGTTAATCTTTCTCCACAATCTTGCTAACATCTGCTGTTGCTGGAGTTTTTGATTTTAGCCATTTTGACTGGTGAGGGGTGAAATCTCAGGGTTGTTTTGATATGGATTTCCCTTATGACCAAAGATGTTGAACATTTCTTTAGGTGCTTCTCAGCCATTCTGCATTCCTTAGCTGTGAATTCTTTGTTTAGCTCTGAACCCCAGTTTGTAATAGTGTTATTTGTCTTCCTGCGGTCTAACTTCTTGAGTTCTTTGTATATTTTGGATATAAGCCCTCTATCTGTTGTAGGATTGGTAAAGATCTTTTCCCAATCTGTTGGTTGTCGTTTTGTCCTAACCACAGTGTCCTTTGCCTTACAGAAGCTTTGCCATTTTTTGAGATCCCATTTGTCAATTCTTGATCTTAGAGCATAAGCCATTGGTGTTTTGTTCAGGAAATTTACTCCAGTGCCCATGTGTTCCAGATGCTTCCCCAGTTTTTCTTCTATTAGTATGAGTGTATCTGGTTTGATGTGGATGTCCTTGATCCAGTTGGACTTAAGCTTTGTACAGGGTGATAAGCATGGATCGATCTGCAATCTTCTACATCCTGACCTCCAGTTGAACCAGCACCATTTGCTGAAAATGCTATCTTTTTTCCATTTGAGGCTTTTGGGCCCTTGTTAAAAATCAAGTGCCCATAGGTGTGTGGGTTCATTTCTGGGTCTTCAATTCTATTCCACTGGTCTATCTGCCTGTCTTTATACCAATGTCATACAGTTTTTATCACTATTGCTGTGTAATACTGCTTGAGTTCAGGGATAGTGATTTCCCTGGAAGTACTTTTATTGTTGAGGATAGTTTTAGCTATCCTGGGTTTTTTCTTATTCCAGCTGAATTTGCAAATTGTTCTGTCTAAGTCTCTGAAGAATTGGACTGGAATTTTGATGGAGATTGCATTGAATCTGTAAATTACTTTTGGTAAAATAGCCATTTTTACTATATTTATCCTGCCAATCCATGAGCATGGGGGATCTTTCCATCTTCTAAGATGTTCTTCAATTTCTTTCTTCAGAGGCTTGAAATTCTTATCATACAGATCTTTTACTTGCTTGAGTAA
Source organism: Rattus rattus (assembly GCF_011064425.1). Lineage (NCBI taxonomy): Eukaryota > Metazoa > Chordata > Mammalia > Rodentia > Muridae > Rattus > Rattus rattus. The sequence goes on from NC_046160.1 coordinate 62,863,084, forward strand.
AGTCACACCGATGTATTTTATATTATTTGGGACTATTATGAAGGTTGTCATTTCCCTAATTTCTTTCTTGGCCTGTTTCTCTTTTGTGTAGAGGAAGGCTACTAATTATTTGAGTTAATTTTATACCCAGCCACTTTGCTGAAGTTGTTTATCAGCTTTAGTAGTTCTCTGTTGGAACTTTTGGGATCACTTAAATATACTATCATATAATCTGGAAATAGTGATATTTTGAATTCTTCCTTTCCAATCTGTATCCCTTTGATCTCCTTTTGTTGTCTGATTGTTCTGGCTAGGACTTCAAGAACTATATTGAATAAGTAGGGGGAGAGTGAGCAGCCTTGTCTAGTCCCTGATTTTAGTGGGATTGCTTCAAGTTTCTCTCCATTTAGTTTAATGTTAGCTACTGGTTTGCTGTATATGGCTTTTACTACGTTTAGGTATGGACCTTGAATTCCTATTCTTTCCAGGACTTTTACCATGAAGGGGTGTTGAATTTTGTCAAATGCTTTCTCAGCATGTAATGAAATGATCATGTGGTTTTGTTCTTTCAGTTTGTTTATATAGTCGACTACATTGATTATAGTTGATTATGGTTTTCTCTATGTTAAATCATCCCTGCATACCTGGTATGAAGCCTATTTGATCATGTGTGGATGATTGTTTTGATATGTTCTTGGATTCGGTTTGCCAGAATTTTATTGAGTATTTTTGTGTCGATATTCATAAGGGAAATTGGTCTGATATTCTCTTTCTTTGTTGGGTCTTTGTGTGGTTTAGGTAGAAGAGTAATTGTGGCTTCATAGAAGGAATTCGGTAGCTCTCTGTCTGTTTCAATTTTATGGAATAGTTTGGATAATATTGGTATGAGGTCTTCTATGAAGGTCTGATAGAATTCTGCACTGAACCCATATGGACCTGGGCTCATTTTGGTTGGGAGACTTTTAATGACTGCTTCTATTTCTTTAGGAGTTATGGGGTTGTTTAAATGGTTTATCTGTTCCATATTCAATTTCGGTACCTGATATCTGTCTAGGAAATTGTCCAATTCCTGCAGATTTTCAAGTTTTGTTGAATATAGGCTATTGTAGTAGGATCTGATGATTTTTTGAATTTCCTCTGATTCTGTAGTTATGTCTCCCTTTTCATTTCTGATTTTGTTAATTTGGACACACTCTCTGTGTCCTCTCATTAGTCTGGCTAAGGGTTTATCTATCTTGTTGATTTTCTCAAAGAACCAACTTTTGGTTCTGTTGATTCTTTCTATGGTCCTTTTTGTTTCTACCTGGTTGATTTCAGCTCTGAGTTTGATTATTTCCTGCCTTCTACTCCTCCTGGGTGTATTTGCTTCTTTTTGTTCTAGAGCTTTTAGGTGTGCTGTCAAGCTGCTGATATATGCTCTCTTCTGTTCTTTTTGCAGGCACTCAGTGCTATGAGTTTTCCTCTTAGCACAGCTTTCATTGTGTCCCATCAGTTTGGGTATGTTTTACCTTCATTTTCATTAAATTCTAAGAAGTCTTTAATTTCTTTCTTTATTTCTTCCTTGACCAGGTTATCATTGAGTAGAGCGTTGTTCAACCTCCATGTATATGTGGGCATTCTTTCCTTATTGTTATTGAAGACCAACTTTAGCCCGTGGTGGTCTGATAGGATGCATGGTATTATTTCTGTCTTTCTGTATCTGTTGAGGCCTGTTTTGTGCCTGGTTATATGGTCAATTTTGGAGAAATTACCATGGGGTGTTGAGAAGAAGGTATATACTTTTGTTTTAGGATAGAATGTCCTATAAATATCTGTTAAGTCCATTTGGTTCAAAACTTCTGTTAGTCTGTCTATGTCTCTGTTTAATTTCTGTTTCCATGACCTGTCCATTGATGAGAATGTCCATTGAAATCTCCTACTATTATTTTGTGAGGTGCAATATGTGCTTGAGCTTTAGTAAGGTTTCTTTTATGTATGTAGGTGCCCCTGTATTTGTAGCATTGATGATTAGCATTGAGAGTTCATCTGGGTGGATTTTTTCTTTGATGAATATGAAGTATCCTTCCTTATCTTTTTTGATGACTTTTGGTTGAAAATTGATTTTATTTGATATTAGAATGGCTACTCCAGCTTGCTTCTTCAGACCATTTGCTTGGAAATTTGTTTTCCAGCCTTTCACTCTGAGGTAGTTTCTGTCTTTGTCTCTGAGGTGTGTTTCCTGTAGGCAGCAAAATGCTGGGTCCTCATTGCGTATCCAGTTTGTCAATCTGTGTCCTTTCATTGGGGAATTGAATCCATTGATATTGAGAAATATTAAGGAATAGTGATCGTTGCTTCCTGATATATTCGTGTTTGGATGTGAGATTATGTTTGTGCTTGTCTTCTCTTTGTTTTGTTGCAAAAAGTTTAGTTTCTTGCTTTTACTAGGGTGTAGCTTGCTTCCTTGTATTGGGCTTTGCCATTTATTATCTTTTGTAGGGCTGAATGTGTAAAAAAATATTGTGTAAATTTGGTTTTGTCATGGGATATCTTGGTTTCTCCATCTATGTTATTTGAGAGTTTTGCTGGGTACAGTAATCTGGGCTGGCATTTGTGTTCTCTTAGGGTCTGTATGACATCTTTACATGATTTTCTGGCTTTCATAGTCTCTGGTGAGAAGCCTGGTGTAATTCTGATAGGTCTGCCTTTATATGTTACTTGATCTTTTCCCCTTACTGCTTTTAATATTCTTTCTTTGTTTTGTGCATTTGGTGTTTTGAGTATTATGTGACAAGAGGAATTTCTTTTCTGGTCCAATCTATTTGGAGTTCTGTAGGCTTCTTTTATGTTTATGGGCATCTCTTTCTTTAGGTTAGGGAAGTTTTCTTCTATTATTTTGTTGAAGATATTTACTGGTCCTTTGAATTGGGAGTCTTCACTTTCTTCTATATCTATTATCCTTAGGTTTGATCTTCTCATTGTGTCCTGGTTTCCCTGTATGTTTTGGGCCAGTATTTTTTCTATTTTACATTATCTTTGACAGTTGTGTTGATGATTTCTGTGGAATTCTCTGCTCCTGAAATTCTGTCTTCTATCTCTTGTATTCTGTTGGTGATGCTTGTATCTACGGCTCCTTGTCTCTTCCTTTGTTTTTCTATATCCAGGGTTGTCTCCCTTTGTTCTTTCTTTATTGCTTTCTATTTCCATTTTCAATTCCTTCACCTATTTGTTTGTGTTTTCCTGTAATTCTTTCAGGGTATATGCCAATTCTTGATTAAACCATTATCTTATCAAAGAAATGTTTATTCTCTAGTCATTTTACAAAATAATGATGGACAAGAATATGACCTTTACCATAGTGAACAGAGAAACCATATTGACTCAGAATCACTGATAAATTACTGATAATGCATATTACTAAGTTGACAAACAACATACTAGTTGTTTCTGTTTTTGTTTTTTATTTTTTCCTGAGGAGAGGGAGAGGAGTGAAGCGCAGAGGGAGGGGGAGAGGAGAATAGGAGCGAGATGGAGGAGAACTGGGCTCTCTCTCTCTGTCTCTGTCTCTCTCTCTTTCCCTCTCTTTTTTCCCCTCCTATGATTACAATCTGAGGAAATGATCTACTTTAATTACTTTCTTTCTGAGGTGTATGCAATTTTTCTGAAATCAGGAGGCCTTTTATTAATAGTCACCATTTCTTGAAGCAGTCATACCTCTAGTCAGTGTGACCACACTCATATCAATAGTTGTAGGACATGCGAAAGCTTTGGAAGGAAGTCTCAGAAACAATAAGAGAGGATTTCTCATCAACAAGCATCTCAGAGGACCATGTTATGTGAAAGGGTATTATTCAAATCTTAAATGTGTGAGAACTTAAGACTGTGTGAACAAAGGTTAAGGAAGGCTTTACCCAATTCACTTGACTACAGTTTCCTTTCCTCTTCTTTTTTTAATTGGTTATTTAATTTATTTACATTTCAAATGTTATCCCCCTTCCCAGTTTCTCCTTCACACCCCCAGTCCCTCCCCCTCCCTCTATGGGGATGCTCCTCCATCTGCCTACCCACTCCTGCCTCAGCGAGTGATAGAATGAACTTCTGAATGTCTAAGTTGAAAGGCAGCATTTTTCTCCTTTACAATTTACAACAATGTAAGTAAGCAACATCAATGTATGAGGAATTAAAGAGCTGGAAGACTTAAGGCCTTGAAAGGGAGATGAGGAAACAGGTGTTAAAATGTTGGACACTGACTGTGGAGTGACTGATGGAAGTAAGCTGTCTTTCTTCTCTGCTGTCACTGTTCCTGATAACTTTGTCCTCTTCACACACCAGGAGATGCTCAAGTCCATGTCAAGAAGTGGTTATACTGGTAAAAAAGATAGTAGGAAAACCAAATAGCTAACACTGGTGGTAGGGAGTATGTGGAGTACTCCAGATATTACATTTTCTTTCAGGACCTTAACTTCTATGTAAATTCCAAGTTAGACCCAAAATTTCCCAAGATTTTTAAGAAGGAAATTATGGAGGATAATATCAGAAAATCATGGAGCAGGACAAGAATGGAGAGAGATGGGCATGGTGGCACAACTCTAATCTCACCACTCAAAGAGCTGAGGCAGATGTCAAAATTATTAATCTCAACTCTACCATGCCTTTGACCATTTAGTTACCAGGTAAAGACATACATAACCTTTATATTTACAATAAGCCTTAAACAATACAACTGCTGGACTGCTATCCTCTATGTTAGTAGAATCCATTTTCCTATCAATAACCCCATTATTACTTACTACATTTCATCTGGGCTGCTCTTAACTCCAATTGGCCAACACTCAGGGCCACATTCTCTTGACTCCTAACTCCTGGCAGGTTCTTCTTCCTCCTCCCTGACTTTCTCTCGTAGCTCTCCTTAAACCCCATCCATGTCTCTTCTGCCCAGATATTGACCATTGGCATCTTTATTTATAACTTGAGGGCAAAGTCTATGTGTGACTCTCCAGTTTCTGGGACAATCAGGTCCTGGTGGCCCACACTTAGCATTACAATAGATAACAATAGATCAAACCTCAATAGGCAAAAGGATCATTAGTCTACATGCAGCCTGGCCTTGGTAGCATAACCCTATCCTTAAAGTAAAACCACTTCCCACCCAAGGTAAAAAGAAATTGAAAAGAAAGTTGAAGGCTTGTAGACAATGACAGTCTTGTTACATTAAAATTTAATCAAATTTATAGCTTTGGGGTTGGGGATTTAGCTCAGTGGTAGAGCAATTGCCTAGAAAGCACAAGGCCCTGGGTTCGGTCCTCAGCTCTGGAAAAAAAAGAAAAAAAATTTTATAGCTTCTATGTGTGCTGTAGAATATTGCTAAAGCCCTCTAATGTATGTTCACTCAAATTTGTTATGAAGTAGAAACATTAAGAACATCTTTGTAGGAAATAAAAATAAACAACATGGTTATAAAATATGTGTGCATTTGGATTGAGGCCACAAGCTCACACTCATTTCACTTGTAAAGAGGAAATCTCAGGAGGCAGTGTTGTGATGGACTGAGAAGCCTGGAATACAAGTCTTGGTATCAAATCTGCTGTATAGTAGTAACTGTGGTGAATATAGTTTCAATTAAGACAGTTAAGCACTTGACTTCCCTCTTTCCTCATCTTTAAAAGGGAGAAGCTGTAATTAGTACTTCTCTCATTTGACTTGGTAGGGCATCAGATAAGGAATAAAGAGTGGAAAGAATAGGGGATTAGTGTAGTGTGCTAAAGCTCATGTTTTAGATAGGAGACTAATGCATTGAAAGGCTTTGGTGTATGGAAACAAGTGACACATGAGATTTGATCTTGGTCTTTCTGATACCAAGTCTTCCCACCTTGCTAAAGGCATTGGCACTTAATTTGCAATAAGAAGCAATTGGTAAGCAACACAGCAGCCAAGCTGTATAACATAGATTTGAAAATAGAAGAAATATGCATACTTAGACTATAGACTTACAGGAAGTGACAAACAAGTAATATTTTTTGTGTGTGTTCATTAAAATTTAGTATATTTGCATGTATGTTTATTGTAGTATATCTGAAACAAAGCAAAAACCCTATGTATTTAATATATCTGATACATCTCAGCAAAGTCAGAACAGATCTCATGCAGGTACCATCCTCGTCTTATGTGAGACAAATTATTGTGTTTAGAATATATAAAGAGCTACAAATGAGCATGACAAAGGCAAACATATAAAAGAGAAGATAAAAGGACCATTTACAGAATAGGAAACCAATCACAAAAAGGTACTCAAGCTTGGAAATCATTAAGGAAGCTCACACAGGTGGAAGAACGCATTACATAGCCATCAGAATGATCAAAGGTCTAACACATACTGCACTTGAACGAAGATGATCTTGTACACACTGTATCCAGCAATGCCTCCTGGAGGGAAGAGGCATCATGTAGATTTCCTGAAAGTGTGCAGAAGTATGTAGGAGGATATCCATACACATTTCAGAAAGTAGTATGGAATAAAGTCTAATAGGAGATTATAGAAATACACTACAGAGTGAATGTCTAAGCAGCTGCTAAAATGAGCAAAGCATATATATATATATATATATATATATATATATATATATATATATATGCTTCCTACATAGAAGTGAAAGTGAGAGAGGAAAATGGTGGGGAACAGAGCTAAGCATAGTTGTATGTTAATCTATGTACTGCTTTCTGAGTCACAGTGACAAACTGAAAGCATCTGTTAATTCTGGAAAATGGGTAGTACATAGATGAATAAAGACTATGCATCTATGTGCTGTGTGTTTAGTATACTTTTACAAGTTTACTACAAAATATTTATTCGGGCCAGAGTTCCGAGGGGAGTAAAGCGGGAGATGAAGTTGAAGATGTATCTGGTTTCCAGAAAAGTGCCTTGTTACAGAATACTTCCCTTCGGCCTTTCTTGTTGTAATCATATAAAAATAAAATAGGTATTGTTGTCTATTACCCTGCTAGGTCCACACCACGGTACTCCAAGATATCTGCTAGATATCTTGGCAGAAACACATCCCAACTCCGCGGCGGCCCAGTGTCTCTTGCCACCACACACTTTCCTACACTCAAACCGTCACATAAAAGAACACACAACACAATAACCTTTGACCCAAATGGTAAGATATAATTGCCCACTTAGACATACAAAGCCCGGTACCATCCATCCCTTAGGAACATTAGTAACAACCTGTAAATACACAGAATCTTAACATCACCTGCCATGGCTTCTCACCCTCTCCTCTCTCTCCTTTCTATTCTAGTCTCCTCCTCTTTCTTCAAACTTCTCTCCCGCCCATCCTTCCTTCTCCTCCAATGATAGGCCTCCTTCTATCCTGTACCTGCCCCTCACCTGTACTTTACAAATTCAATGGGGAAAAGGTTCTAGTGAAGTCACCTGATTCCTGAGTACCAGACTAGGCAGCTGTGCCTGGGGCAGTGGAATTAGCATCAAAATACAGATAACTTCAGGGCAAACCACAACACTTCCTGCATTCCCGGACTGTTCTCTTCTCTCAACATTTTCCACAACATCATGCAGATGTTAATTTTGTGAGGTCAACTGCTTGGCAGAGCAACATGAATTACTCTTCTAGACTTGGCTTCTGGGAGAGGGACAGGACTTGGGTAACAATTATGGCACTGCGCTGTTTCTTTGTGGATAGTTTGTGAACTAAGAATTTTAAAATAAAAATTTCAGACCTTAGGAGGCTCCCACTGAGGGTTGGCACCAACATAACTCATTATCATGACAGTGTGGAGCCTCCCTAACTGTGGGAAGGATGGATGTCACTAGACTATCCAACTTACACAGGGACTCCTTCAACTGGTTGTCATTCTGTCTAAGGTACATATTTTACTGAGTTTCTCATTACTATTCATGGAAAATTAACTCACGTATGTTCACCCAAAGGAAATATTATAAGTTTGATTTCTCCACAATCTTTCCAACAGGATTAGGGGAAGGTTATTGGCTGTATGCACTTACTTAGACAATCACAACTCAGGAAACCATAAGATTCTTTTGGAATAGGGCTTTGTTGACAAGTTGGCTGCTTGTTGTTGGTGTCCTCCTCAAAGAAAATATCTAATTTTCCCTTTTATTGAAAATAGATTTTTTTCTCATATAATACACCCTGATCATGGTTTCCCCACCTCTACCCCTGTTTTTCTCCATCTCCTCTCCCATTTGGATTCACCTTCTTTCTGTCCCTTATTAGAAAGCAAATAGATTTTTAAGGGATAATAATGAAATAAAATATAGTAAAAAGATAAAACGAAAACTACTCTATCTGTAGATAAGACAAAACAAACAGAAGGAAAAGAGTCAAAGAAAAAGCAGAAGAAACAGTAGAGGCTCACTGGTTTGCACACTCAGGAATCTCCTAAAAGCACTAAACGAGAAGCCATAATATAGATACATAGGATCTAAGAAGAATATCTACAAATAAAACTAAAATAAAAATAAAATACGATTTTAATACAGGAAAAGGAAAAATCCCGACATGACATTATGAGACAAGGAACTTCCAGAGATATCACTGAGTTCATTTTCTGTTCACCATCTTCTGTTGGATACAAAGCCTACGCTTAAGAGTAGGTGTTTTTTTGTTTGTCTGTTTGTTTGTTTTTGTTTTGTTTTGTTTTATTTTTTTCAGTGAAACTCCCTTGGAGAAAACTAAATTTTTATTTGAAAGTGGTTATGATTTGTTGCTTCTGGGTTAGGGATAAGGCATGTATCCACTTCTCCTTTCAGTTCTAAGACCCTGTCTTAGTCAACACTTTATTGCTGTGAAGAGACACCATGACCATGGCAACTCTTATAAAGGAAAGCATTTAATTGATGCTGGCTTACAGTGTCAAATGTTTTGTCCATTATCATTGTGGTGCTTGTGATCCTGGAGCCTCACCAGCAGACATGATGCTGAGAGCAGCTGAGAATTCTTCATCCAGATCTTCTAGCAGCAGGCAGAGAGAAATGCTGGGCCTGGCTTAAGCATTTGAAACCTCAAATTCCACCCTCAGTGGCATAGCACCTCCAACAAAGATACACCTACTCCAACAAGACCATATTTCCTAAACCCTGTATAGTTTTGCCACTCCCTAATGACCAATGAGCCTATGGGGGTCATTCTTATGGTTAAAAAAAAAATATATATATATATATATATATATACATATATATATATATACATATATATATATATAACTTACAACTTATAACACAGATTGATAATTGAAAATTTATGCATAGAGTTTCATAATCAAAGGAACCAAGTGGCATAACTCCATTTTGGGATTAAGCAATACTTATCTATTAGGTAGCCATGGGGTTAGCAGCCATTTTTGTTATGATTGAAGAGGAAAGATGCCCCATGGATGCTATGGCTTCACTGTCATCTTGATTAAGGACAACCACATGGTATGTGGCTGACCGAGGATGGATTTTTGTATGGTAATTCCTTTCCTGTCTTGAAAACAAAGTTTATGAAGGAGAGAATTTGAAAGCAATGCTTGTTTAATGAGATATTAGAGCTGCAGCTCTGGTGTGCCCATATGTAAGAAGGTACCTTGCTGGCAGCTAAACTTTATAACACAGGAGTCACCCAGGTATTGTTGGTTTTAGAGACATTGAGTTATTTGCATTGTTGGAGTTTGGTTTTGCCTTTGCAGATTCTGGTTGTACCTTGTGTCTTCACTCTTGAAATTAAAAAAAAAAAAAGGAGTACTTTATTTTGATATCACAGAGCACACAGTTGAGAGAGTTTTACATCTTTTAAAGGAAATTTTGGAATTTTACAGAAAATTTAAATAAAAACTGGATATCTGTTAAGGAACAGCTTTTAAAATATTTAAGTTGGACTTCAGCTTCAGAAGTGGCTGGAGTCGTGTTAAATGTTGTCTAATTGTCTTTAATCTTTTCAGTCCTCACTCCTGCCCTGGAGGACCTGTTGACTGAGCTGGCTTGGTCCAATGGCACCTCTTGTTGGAGGTCCAGTAAGCGGGATACAGCGAAGGACACCGCGGGAATTGAAAGCACGTGCAGTGGAGAGCAAAGATTAGGGCCAGCGGTGAATGAATCTTATAAAAAGGACAAGGTAACAGTAAAGTGTTTGTGTGTATGTGTTCTTCTAGAGTTATACTAATCTAGAGAAGCGAAGAAAATTCTCATAGATGCTTTTAGTCTTTGGACCCTGACTAGACACAGTTTACATCCTAGACATGAGAGAGAATGGGTTTGAGAAAAGCAGTCCTCTCCGATTCTCTGTCCTGCCTCCTTGCTGGCTCCTATTGGAGAAATGGTTATTTCTAGTTCTGGGTCCCTTAGGTAGGATATCTGGGTCCCTGTGGTAGGACACCTTCTAGTTCTCCCTCTCTGTCTATTGTCTGTCCCTTGGTGCACCAATCTGTCCATGTCTGTCAGTTTATGTCTGTGGTTTTTTTTTCCTTTTTTTTTTTTTTTTTTTTTTTTTTTTTTTTTTTTTGGAGCTGGGGACCGAACCCAGGGCCTTGCGCTTATAGGCAAGCACTCTACCACTGGAGCTAAATCCCCAACCCTATGTCTGTGTGTTTTTGTTTCATTGCTTGAATGCTGTCGTGTTTCATATTCAAAAGAAAAAATGGTTAAAAATGTATCTGCCTGTCATTCACCCCTTGATTTAGTTTTAACTCATTTCCAAAGAAAAGAAAGAAAGAGAGAGGAGAGAAGGAGAGAAGAGAAGAGAAGAGAAGAGAAGAGAAGAGAAGAGAAGAGAAGAGAAGAGAAGAGAAGAGAAACAGTCTCAGTTGGCCTTTGTAGCCCTGCACTTGTAGCTGGAAGTCTAGGTCAACTGGAGACGCCCCCAGGGGCTGAGCGTCTGCACACACCGATCTTAAAGAGGCCAGCAGCTTCTCAGCTTCTATGGTAAGGGAGCTGATGGTTGTTTCTCTTAGAAAAATCTCTGACTGTGATTATTGGGTTTAGCAGGTGACAAAGTGCTCCTCTTGAAATTAAAGCTAGAAAAAGTAAGAATTGTGTTTGGTCTAAATATATAAGATGTGTGTAGCCACTTCATTTTTGTTTCTGACTGGTTTTAAAAGTATAAATATGTCCTGCATGTCTTGGCTATAGATTATTGGCTTTAAAGTTATTGGGTATGATTAAAAATTTGTACCATTGGTAACAGAAAGTTGGCTGAAAACTGGTAACTTGGTTAGAGTCATTCAGAACAACATGTGGCATGAGCCGACCCAGGGAAACAGGTCTCTAAAGACCACTCTAACTTGGGCAATATTTTGTGTAGTTCTTACCCTAGAAACCAGACTTATAAAAGATAGGATTAGGGAAGTATCTCTTTGAGGTGTTGCAGGATGCACCATCGTGCATTTGTGTGCAGGAATTGGCAGTCGAACATTGTAGCATGAGGGATGGACTTGGTGTTTTGGAGAGACAGGGTTTTGGAGACTGTATTGTTTGTTGGAGGTTCAGTTTTGCTTTCTAGAGTTGTGGTTGTGCTCTGGTGTTGCAAGGGAAACTTGAAAATTGTGGATAAATTGCCAGTGTCACATTGGCTGCAGTTTGCAGTTAGATCACAGGCTCAAGATTCTAACTCACACATATTTGTAATGAAGAAAAGCATCAAGCAGGTGGAGATTGTTTCAGGATTTATGGAGGGTTGATAAGGCTCTGAAATTTGTGAGAGCATTACAGCCTGGTTTGCTTACTCCAACTGCTATTTCAGGAAGTGCTTATAGAATTATTATGGATTTGGAGGATTGTTTTTATGCTGTTTCTTTGCATCCTGGTGATTGTGAAAGGTTTTCATTTAGTGAGCTTGCTTGTAGTTTTGGAGAGCCCATGAAGCTCATTGGAAAGTTTTGCAAAGGGATGGCTAATAGCCCTACATTATGTAAAACGTTTTGTCGCTGCTTCAATACAAGAAGTTAGGACTTTGAATCTTCCAGTGTATATTGTTCATTATATGGACATTTTATTAGCTGATCCCTCTGAAGGAGTTTTACTACAAGCCTTTGTTCTTATACAACGAGCTTTTAAATTTTGGGGAGTAATTGTTGCTCCAGAAAAGATTCAAATATTTGATTACAATATTTGAGACATCAGTTATATCCTAAACAAATTGTGGCACAGAAAATTCAAGGTAGTTTACTTTAAATTATTTTCAAAAGCTGTTAGGAGATGTTAACTGGCTTAAGACCTCACCTTAAGCTTACCACAGGAGAACTTAAGTCTCTTTGATATTCTTAAGAGGGATGCAAATCCTAATTCTCCTAGAAAATTAACTGATGAGGGAGGAATAGCTTTGCAGAAAGTAGAGAAAGCTATGTGTCAACAACAGATACATTAATTACATAGACTATGATCAATTGTTGGTTGTTTGTACCCACAGCAGTCCTTTGGCAAAAGGGACCATTAATGTGGATTCGTCTTTCTTCATCTCCAAGTAAAGTTTTAACACCCTATTATGAAGCTGTTATTGTGTTAATACAGAATTGTAGGGTAGAATCATGAAAGTATTTTGAAAAGAATGTCTTAAGAACCTGATGAAATATTTATTCCTTATTCTAAACAGCAATTAATTTGGTTTTTGCAGAATACTGATAATTTGGCCTATTGCATGTGCAAACTTTTCAGGCAAAATTGATAATTTTCCTCTATGCATGCTTTTGTATTTCCTGTAAATTTACGCATGTAGCCCATAGAATTTGTGCTTACTGTGTTTATAGATGGCTCATCTAATGAGAAGGCAGCATATGTAATTGGATCACATGTTTATTCTCTTGAGTTTCCCCCAGGTTCAGCACAGATTATTGAATTATGTACTGTAGCCACTGTTTTTAAAATGTTGAAAAATCAAGCTTTCAATTTGTATACAGATAGCCACTATATGGCTTATGGTTTGCAATTGCCTATAATTTTTCCTTTTTTAGATACAGCTAATTTTCAAAATTTGCAATTATTTATGCAAATACAACTGAATTTAGGAGAAGGTACTGTTCATTACTTTATAGGCCATTTAAGAGCTCATACTGGACTGCCTGGACCCCTTAGTGAGGGCAATGCCACAGTGGATTTGTATGCCAGGCAGATTGCGGTCTCATTCCTTACATCATCAAAATAGTAATAGATTGAGACAATAATTTGGTATTTCTAGAGAATGTTCTAGTCAAATTGTAAAGACTTATCCTTAATGTCCCCAACGTCTACCTGTACAAAATAATAGTGTTAATCCTTGAGGACTTATACCTCATAACTTATGGCAAGTGGATGCTACTCATTTCTGGTTTGGGAAAATTAAAATATTTATTTGTGACTATTGAAACTTTTTCAGGCTTTCTGGTTGCAACTGCTTTGACAGGAGAAGCAACTAAAAGTGTAATTAGTCATTACAAACTTTGTTTTGTCTCTGCTTGGTGTTCCAAATCAGATTAAAACAGATAATAGAACTGGCTATCTCAGTCTAACATTTGAAACCTTTTGTCAGAATTTAATATTACCCATATTATTGGGATTCCTTATAATTCTCAAGGACAAGGTGTTGTAAAACAGATTGGTGAAACTTTAAAACAATATCTTAATAAAACAAAAGGGGAATTATATCCCTGTATACCATACAGTTATTCAAATAATGCTGTTCTTATTTTAAATTTTAAAATTTGGACTCTCTGAGTGTCTATGGCAACCTACAACTAGGCATACTTCTGCCTATGTGAAATGGAAGGATCCACTTACTGGCATATGGCAGGATCCTGATCAGGTATTAATATGGGGAAGAGGGTTTGTTTGTGTTTTTTCTGCAGTATGCTGCAGGAGTGTGCCAGCTGCCAGAGTGGCTGGTGAGCCATGCTGATGCTGGGACAAAGAATGATGTTGACTGTGAGCTTGCTGAGTGCCCTGACAGTGGTCACAGGGAAGCTGTATTGGACATATGTTCCCGACTCACTTTCACTTGTCTATATCCCAGATTGGACAAGCTGCCTTGATTCAAGCTTTTAGACCTTGTGGGACAGAGAACATGGAGACTGTGGAAAATGCCTTCAGAAAATCAAAGACAAGACTCTTCTCTTTCCTTTAACATAACCAGTTATTCTGACTCAATCATGGACTGGCCTGGAGATCAATCTAATATTGCCCATAACAGTCTTCATTTGGAAGGCTGGTTCTGGACATTTTCAGAGACATTTAAAAATTCACAACTCTCTTGTATGAAGTTACATTTGCAGTGGATAAAATTAATACAGGATCTGGATTTCAAACAAATGTTAGTGTATGTGTTAAAACTCCTAATCTTTTATCAATTGGTCATGTTAAAATTTTGTTTCTTCCACAGTATTTAATGTAGGTTGTATTGATTGTACACTTTTAATTGTGTTAATGTGTTGAAAGCCGACATGTCTGATATGATGGTCTAACAACCAGCTTTTGCTTTATTGATTGTGAGTATTACAGGACCATGGTATGCTGACAAAGGCTTGCAAATATTGGAAGAATTGAGCCAGGCTTCAGGCAGAAGCAATAGGATAGTGGGCTTGATTATCGCTGGTATAGTGGTATAGCTATTTAATTAATAGCACTATTGTTTTGACACAAGAAGTTTAGACAGTTACTTTTGTTAGTCATTTAGCAAAAAATGTTACTAATGTTTTAAGTATTCAAGAGGATTTAGATAGGCATTTGAAACAATGGATTGATGATCTTTATGACACTATTCAAATTTTGGAGAAGGAAGTTCAGATTTGAAGATTAAGACGTCATCTCGAATGTCATGCTAATTACCAATGGATTTGTTACTTCCAAACTTTACCATGATAGACACTATAATTGGGAAAAGGTTCAAAGGCACAGGTATTTGGCATAATTCTAACACCTCTCTGGATGTTTTAACCTTGCTTACCAAGATTATAAATTTAAAGAATGCTGCTCCGCTGAGCTTTGAAGCTACAGATATTGCTGGTAAAATTATTTATGGCATGAGGTCAGTATTTCCATCTTGGTCAAGCTTCAAGAATGGCATATATAGGGGTTGGGGATTTAGCTCAGTGGTAGAGCGCTTGCCTAGCAAACGCAAGGCCCTGGGCTCAGTCCCCAGCTCCGAAAAAACGAAAAAGAAAAAGAAAAAAAAGAATAGCATATATAGCTTGATCATTTATTCCTTTTATACACATATATGTGGGTTCATTTCCGGGTCTTCAGTTCTATTCCACTGGTCTACCTGCCAGTCTCTGTACCAATACCATACAGTTTTTATCACTATTGCTCTGTAATGCTGCATGAGATCAGGCATAGCGATTCCCCCAGAAGTACTTTTATTGTTGAGGATAGTTTTAGCTATCCTGGGTTTTTTGTTATTCCAGATGAATTTACAAATTGTTCTGTCTAACTCTATGAAGAATTGGATTGGAATTTTGATGGGGATTGCATAGAATCTGTAGATCGCTTTTGGTAAAATGGCCATTTTTACTCTCTTAATCCTGCCAATCCATGAGCATGGGAGATCTTTCCATCTTCTGAGATCGGCTTCAATTTCTTTCTTCAGAGGCTTGAAGTTCTTATCATACAGATCTTTCACTTGCTTGGTTAAAGTCACACCGAGGTATTTTATATTATTTGGGACTATTATGGAGGGTGTCGTTTCCCTAATTTCTATCTCAGCTTTTTTCTGTTTTATGTAGAGGAAGGCTACTGATTTATTTGAGTTAATTTTATACCCAGCCACTTTGCTGAAGTTGTTTATCAGCTTTAGTAGTTCTCTGGTGGAACTTTTGGGATCACTTAAATATACTATCATATCATCTGCAAATAGTGATATTTTGGCTTCTTCCTTTCTGTATCCAATCTGTATCCCTTTGATCTCCTTTTGTTGTCTGATTGCTCTGGCTAGGATTTGAGAACTATATAAAATAAGAAGGGAGAGAGTGGGCAGCCTTGTCTAGTCCCTGATTTTAGTGGGATTGCTTCAAGTTTCTCTCCATTTAGTTTAATGTTAGCGACTGGTTTGCTGTATATGGCTTTTACTATGTTTAGGTATTGGCCTTGAATTCCTATTCTTTCCAGGACTTTTATCATGAAGGGGTGTTGAATTTTGTCAAATGCTTTCTCAGTATCTAACGAAATGATCATGTGGTTTTTATCTTTCAGTTTGTTAATATAGTGGATTACATAGCTGGTTTTCCATATATTAAACCATCCCTGCATACCTTGGATGAAGCCTACTGGATCATGATGGATGATTGCTTTGATGTATTCTTAGATTCAGTTTGCAAGAATTTTATTGAGTATTTTTGCATTGATATTCATAAGGGAAATTGGTCTGATGTTCTCTTTCTTTGTTCGGTCTTTGTGTGGTTTAGGTATAAGAGTAATTGTGGCTTCATAGAAGGAATTCAGTAGCGCTCCATCTGTTTCAATTTTGTGGAATATTTTGGATAGTATTGGTATGAGGTCTTCTATGAAGGTCTGATAGAATTCTGCACTGAAACCATCTTGACCTGGGCTCTTTTTGGTTGGGAGACTTTTAATGAATACTTCTATTTCTTTAGGAGTTATGGGGTTGTTTAAATGTTTTATCTGTTCCTGATTTAACTTTGGTACCTGGTATCTCTCTAGGAAATTGTCCATTTTCTCCAGATTTTCAAGTTTTGTTGAATATAGGCTTTTGTAGTAGGATCTGATGATTTTTTCAAATTCCTCTGATTCTGTAGTTATGTCTCCCTTTTCATTTCTGATTTTGTTAACTTGGACACACTCTCTGTGTCCTCTTGTTAGTCTGGCTAAGGGTTTATCTATCTTGTTGATTTTCTCAAAGAACCAGCTTTTGGTTCTGTTGATTCTTTGTATAGTCCCTTTTGTTTCTACTTGGTTGATTTCAGCTCTGAGATTGACTATTTCCTGCCTTCTACTCCTCCTGGGTGTATTTGCTTCTTTTCATTCTAGAGCTTTTAGGTATGCTGTCAAGCTGCTGACATATGCTCTCTCCTGTTTCCTTCTGCAGGCACTCAGAGCTATGAGTTTTCCTCTTAGCACAGCTTTCATTGTGTCCATAAATTTGGGTATGTTGTACCTTTATTTACATTAAATTCTAAGAAATCTTTAATTTCTTTCTTTATTTCTTCCTTGACCAGGTTATTATTGAGTAGAGCATTGTTCAACTTCCATGTATATGTGGGCGTTCTTTCCTCATTGTTATTGAATACCAGCTTTAGTCTGTGGATGCATGGGATTATTTCTATCTTTCTGTATCTGTTGAGGCCTGTTTTGTGATTGATTGTATGGTCAATTTTGGAGAAAGTACCATGAGGTGGTCAGAAAAAGGTATATACTTTTGTTTTAGAATAGAATGTTCTATAAATATCTGTTAAGTCCATTTGGTTCATAACTTCTGTTAGTCTGTCTATGTCTCTGTTTAATTTCTGTTTCCATGATCTGTCCATTGACGAGAGTGTGATGTTGAAATCGCCTACTATTTTTTGTGAGGTGCAATGTGTACTTTGAGCTTTAGTAAGGTTTCTTTTATGTATGTAGGTGCCCTTGTATTTGGAGCATAGATATTTAGGATTGAGAGTTCATCTTGGTGGATTTTTCCTTTGATGAATATGAAGTGTCCTTCCTTATCTTTTTTAAGACTTTTGGTTGAAAATCTATTTTATTTGATATTAGAATGGCTACCCCAGCTTGCTTCTTCAGACCATTTGCTTGGAAAGTTGTTTTCTATCCTTTTACTCTGAGGTAATGTCTGTCTTTGTCTCTGAGGTGTGTTTCCTGTAGGCAGCAAAATGCTGGGTTCTCATTGCGTATCCAGTTTGTTAATCTGTGTCTTCTTATTGGGGAGTTGAGTCCATTGATGCTGATAGATATTAAGGAATAGTGATTCTTGTTTCCTGTTATCTTCGTATTTGGAGGTAAGGTTATGTTTGTGTGCTTTTCTCTTTGTTTTGTTGCAAAATGATTACTTTCTTGCTTTTTCTAGGGTGTAGCTTGCCTCCTTTTGTTGGGCTTTACCATTTATTACCCTTTGTAGGGCTGGATTTGTAGAAAGATATTGTAAATTTCTCCATCTATGTTATTTGAGAGTTTTGCTGTGTACAGTAACCTGGGCTGGCATTTGTTTTCTTTTTGGGTCTGTCTGACATCTGTCCAGGATCTTCTGGCTTTCATATTCTCTGGTGAGAAGTCTGGTGTAATTCTTATAGGTCTGCCTTTATATGTTATTGACCTTTTTCCATTACTGCTTTTAATATTCTTTCTTTGTTATGCGTATGTGCATTTGGTATTTTGACTGTTATATGACAGGAGCACTTTCTTTTCTAGTCCAATCTATTTGGAGTTCTGTAGGCTTCTTGTATGTTTATGGGCATCCCTTTCTTTAGGTTAGGGAAGTTTTCTTCTATTATTTTGTTGAAGATATTTACTGGTCCTTTGAGTTGGGAGTCTTCACTCTCTTCTATACCTATTATCCTTAGGTTTGATCTTCTCATTGTGTCCTGGATTTCCTGTATGTTTTTGGCTAGTAGCTTTTTCTGTTTTACATTATCTTTGACTGTTGTGTCGATGTTTTCTATGGAATCTTCTGCTCCTGAGATTCTCTCTTCAATCTCTTTTATTCTGTTGGTGATGCTTGTATCTATGGCTCCTTGTCTCTTCCTTTGGTGTTCTATATCTAGGGTTGTCTCCCTTTGTGCTTTCTTTATTGTTTCTAGTTCCATTTTTAATTCCTGGATGGTTTTATTCATTTCCTTCTCCTATTTTGTTGTTTTTTCCAGTAGTTCTTTAAGGGATTTTTGTGTTTCATCTTTAAGGGCTTCTATTTGTTTACTTGTGTTGTCGTGTATTTCCTTAAGGGAGTTATTTATGACCTACTTAAAGTCCTCCATCTCCATGATAAAATGTGATTTTAAACCTAGTTCTTGCTTTTCTGGTGTGTTTGGATATTCAGTGTTTGCTTTGGTGGGAGAATTGGGCTGTGATGATACCATGTAGTCTTGGTTTCTTTTGCTTGGGTTCCTGCTTGCCTCTGGCCATCAGGTTTTCTCTAGTGTTACCTTGTCTTGCTGTTTCTGACAGTGACTTGACCTGTAGGCCTCTGTGTCAGGAGTGCTGTAGACCTGTTTTCTTGTTCTCTTTCAGCCAGTTATGGGAACAGAGTGTTCTGCTCTTAGGCATGCAGTCATTTCTGTCTGTTGGCTTTCAGCTGTTCCTGTGGGTGGGAACCAGAAGGGCCTGCCACTACTTCTCCTAGGTCCCTGTGTGCAGGGGGTATATGTGGCAGAAGGCGTTTTCCTCTTGAGTCAGGTATGTGGGCAGAGAGTAATCTCCTCTGATTTCCCAGGAGTGTCTGCCCTTCTGAAGGTCTAGCTCTCCTCCACACTGGATTTGGGTGCAGGGAGCTGTTTGACCAGTTCAGTTCAGATCTGGTCATAGTCTGGACCGAAATGCTCCTGCAGCTTGACTGCTCCTAGCTTCTTGTGTCCAGAGGCACTATACAATTTCCTCTTGGGCTAGGGATGTGGGCAGGGGTGGGCAGAAGTGGTGGTCTCTCCTGCCCTTCAGTCTCAGGATTGCCCATGCTTCTAAGCGATCAACTCTCTCTCCCACTGGGTTTGGGAGCAGGGAGCTGTGTTCAGATGCCAGCTAGAAACCAGAAGTGTCCAGTCCCAGAGGAATTTTGCATTTGTGTGTCCTGAGTTCACCAGGCAGGTCACTTGGAGCAGAAAAGTTGGTCTTACCTCTGATCTCAGGCCTGAAGTCACTCCTCGGGGCTAGCTTTCAGCTCTCCGTGAGGGCAGCAATCAGAAGGGCCCTGCCCCTACTGTTCCTGAGTCCCTGTGTGCAGGGGACCCAGATGGTGCTAGGTGTTTTCCTCTGGAGTCAGAAATGTGGGCAGAGAGTAGTCTTTATTAACATTTTTAAGCGTAGCTATTTTGGTAAACTGAATCATACAAGAAACTGCTGTATTCTATAATGCACTCTGTAAAGACCAGGAAAAGGTCAATCTCCCTATAGACTACCTTCATGAAAAGAGCTTCTATTCAGAAATTGTTATTTTGGTGTAAAATGTTAATATCATATATACTTGTATCAGAATTTATTTGTAGTCATTCTAAGTACTAATGTAATTAATTACAGGAAAAATTTTACCTCCTGTACATTTTCACTCTATAGCCTAAAGCAAGTGAATAAAAACAGGCTAAGGTTTTTTAACTTATATATACTTAATAGATAATGGTCCTCAACTTGTTGGACATCTGCCAAGAAGATAATGATGACTCCACCTGGATTGTGGTAATGCTAACTATTAGACAAGATTGTCCCAATGCCTTACTTGCTGCAAGGATCCAGTTCAAAGCCCAAGTTATGGATAAGCAGGACACTGGAGAGCTGATTGTCCCATTTTGCCTGGGCAAAGTAAGGTCATCCATACCCATGTTCCTCCTCCACAGGAAACCTTCTTATCTTCTGGTCCTGAAGACTGAAAACTGAGACTTCTAGTCTCTCTACAATCATCTAAGCCTAGAATGTTTTCAACCTCTGAGACTCGCTGCTGAATAAGCTCACTCTTTCTAGCTCTTTCTACGCTCTTGCTGGCTGATTCAACTCAGCTGTTCTGGCTCAAACTACTCTCCAAGCTGACTGATACAATCTGCTTCTCTTTCTTGGCCTCTCCTGAATTGCTCTGCCTGGCATCAAACTAACTCTAGCAATGTTTTATATTTTTCTGGCTCCTTCTCATTCTCTGGCTCCTTCCATATTTACCTTTGTCCGCTTCTCTCTCTCTCTCTCTCTCTCTCTCTCTCTCTCTCTCTCATCTGTATTTGTATAAATGTTCTGGTTATAGTGCCTCCTTTCTTCTATGTACTGCTTCCTTAAGTAGCCTCCCTTTCTGCTCTCTTCTCCTGACATTTGGGCATACCCTATTCTGTTAAGTCTTTCTCTGATTCATCAGTTTGTTGCTTCTCAGTTAGACATCACTTTCAAACATAGATGCTTCCTTCTACAAAGTAACAGTACCATCATTGTTTGGGATTAAAGGTGTGCTTGAAGGGTGTTCTGTATCCCAGCCAGAGAGATTAAAGGTGGGTGCTAAGGGCTGAGCACCACCACTAAAAACAGGATTTTTCAGTAAATAACCGTATCTTGGAGTTCACAGTATGATCAAGTATTCTGGAAACATTCAGCTCTTTGGTCAGAGGGGAAAACATGTTCATGTGTTTTTTAACTCAACGGTATAGTTTTTTTTCTAGTATTCAAAGGTATGATTCTATTCCAGCTGTTTTACAATGTGGATTTTAATACAGATTAATGCTAATATATCTAGAACTTGTTATCTCTTTTTGTAAACTAAAATTCATGTAAGCTTCAGGAAGTCAAAGAAGTCATTTGATTTGGATCCACCTGTCATAGGTCAAATGGACTCCACATAAGAGCAAACTAAGTACTCTCCCCTTCCTATCCCCAATTACTAGGACTACGTGCCCGAGACTTCTAAATGTCAGTTTTTCTTTCATATAGATATTCCTGTGGAAGAGCAGCCAGTGATGTTAGCTGCTGAGCCATTTCTCCAGCTCCTAATTTCCTAAATTTTAACTTTTGTCCCTGTTCTGAATTTTCTTAGTATATTTCCACTTGGCTGATACACATCATCTAGGGAACACTGCAAATTGCTGAACTGTGGACTTGCTAAATTGATGTAAACCAGTTCAACTCCTGTGAATACTCCTATCTCTTCCACTGGGCCAACTAACTAACCAGACGCTTCTGATGAAATCCCCATTGCTCAGCCTTCCTAGGCCCTGACAGTGATGCTCTAGTTTCAGCTGGAAATAGTTACAGATGAGAGCATGTTCTTCCCGCCCCCTACCCACCCACCCCAGCCCAACAAGCTGAAATGCTAAGTCAAAAGGAAATTCCCGGGCACATGGCACAAAATGATTGTCTATAATGCCAATTGGCATAGCAGAAAAGCAGACTCAGATTTATCAACTGGTAGATTCATTAACTGAAACAAGTTCTACAATATGATAAGGCACTTGGCCTGCTTTATGCAAAACAAAGGGATATTATATGGCTTTAAAGGAAAATTTTTGTTCCCAAATCATTTGGGATTATAATCTGGATGTACTCAAAGAAATATTACAGAAGGGAGACCTCAGATAAAATAAATGAATGATTCTCCATTTCCAGGCTCCCTCTAGATTGTAACTGTGATGTCAGCCATCACAGGGCCTTTGGCCCTTCTGCTTCTGTTTATTACTGTTGGCTCTTACATCATAGATGTCCCAACTGGATGTTAATTCTTATCTGTATACCATTAAGTTGATGATTATTAGATGCCAATATAAACAGGTATTCATCACAGAGTTAAGGATTTAACTAAGGATACAAGTCAGGAATGTAAGATCCACAGTTAACCTATAAGACCCACCTTCCCAAGGACCAAATAACTTCCTGAAATGCTGGGAGTTGTAGTTATAACTGCCCAAAGACCAGGTACCATCCAAGAATGCTGGGAATTGTTGAAAAATAACAAAGCCAAATGGGAAAATATAGTAGCCTTATGGTTTTGTCCTTAAAAGTCCCTACAACACGTGTCTCATTGCCACTGACTGGGAATTCCAGAGAGTAGTCCTGACCAAATTCCATCTGGGTCAGTATTTAATTATATCTTACTTCAAATTTAGCTCTAAAGTGTAGACCTGTTTTTCCTTTTGTGAATCTCAGGATGAACATTCTCCCATTAGCTTTGTGCCAGTATTGCAAAACCGTATGTTGCAGGTGGACACCAAACATTTATAGCTGGGTTGGCGTTTTTGTTTCTTCTTGGGTAGCCTGCAGAGTAGTCTCCACTAAAGAATCTAGAATGTAGGGGTGAAGGCTCTGTGTAGGCAACAGCTCGCCTTTTCCATGTCCAGTGATCTAGGTAGGTGTTGTCTTCCATAAAGGGGCCTTGCCGTCAGTTTGTATGTGGGATGACTGTGAAAACGTTCCACACTGGATAACTATGGAGCATTTCCACCATCCTCATCTGCTTCACATGGACTTACTTTGTTCTTTCTCAGGAATACATTCCCACAGTGACATTTAAATATTATGCGGGCTCATTTGGTCCATTGTGCAGAAAAGCCTTCCTAAAGCCTTAGTAACATTTGCATTTCTGTCTGCTGCCAGAGAGAGTGGTGCTGAATGCTTCGGAAATTTGTGGTCTTTCCTGGAACCTGCTTTTTTTTTTTCTTTTTTCAAAAAATGCAATTGAATTTTTCACACTTGAACTCTAACATTTCTCTCATAACTGAGTGAAGTTTCACAACACATTTAAAATATTTTTGAGGCTGGGCATATGTTCCTGTTTATCCAACATGAAGCTGAGGCCTCTTTGAACTTTCATCTCTTGATAATGTGCCTTGTAGTTTAGCCTCACAACACTCTAGGGTTGGAGCTGTTTGGAGGCTCTTGTTCTTTCCAAAGGATTTTTCTCCGTTTGCTCCATACTCATTTTAAACAGCTGTCTAAGAAACACAGGAGAAGAATGATTTCAGTGGTCAATGCCAAAAAGCTTTGCTGTGCCCACCACTTTCTCAGCGGGGATTTTCCTAAACATCATTATCTTACACATATTTAAACGCCCACTCGACCTCCTTGTGTATTTAATGAACCATTGTGGCCTCAGGAGCTCCATCTATGCCAGATGGCTTTGCTCTCTGAGTTGAACCCCTGAATTTTTCAGACCCCCTTTCTTTCCACTCTCCTTCCTGCTGCTATTGTGTTTCACAGGCCTGGTGAGGTTAGTGGTTTACAGGCTCACCTCTCTCAGGAACCAAAAATCTGATGTGCACAGGTTGAATATAGTAAAATGCTAAAAAGCCACGTATAGTAAGGTTTGACTTCTTTATATAGTGCTTTTTTTTTTCTTTTCTTATTTTTTTTCCTTTTTTTTTTTCTTTCTTTATCTGGCTCAGAAAAAACTGACAATGACTTTTCCTTGGCTCTTTAACACCTCCTTTGCACACCACCAGAACATCATCCAGGATGCGTTTGGCCCCCTATCTGTCATGAAACCTTGGTGAGATATTTCTCTGGAGTTCCTCCAGCGATTGAAGGAGCCACATGGCTTCCTTTTACACCTCCAGGAAAAAAGGGAGGTATTCAAAGAGCCTCCCTCACTGGCTGCTTCCTTGATGGGCTCCAAAATACCAGCTTTCCTTAAGTGTTGGCTCCTTCTGCTCAGAAAATATTACCTTCTCAGTTCCTCTTTTTCAGACAGACTTTCATCTATCTTTTTCTACTCATTAGTTTTTCCTATGACATAAGTTATAATTGAGTGCATAAAGTAATAAAGTATTTTAAGAGCCAGTAATTACTTGACTCACAGAAAAACAAAACTTTGGCATTGTCTAAAAGATCAGCTATGACTTTTAATAATGTTTACCATTGTACCAACTTGTGTTAGCTGATTGTCTTTAAATGTAACATGTTGTCAGAACTATTTTTTATTTTACTGTTTTTTTATTTTTCTCCAATATATTACATCCTGACTACAGTTTCCTGTCCTTCCTCTCTTCCCACCTCCCCTCTCTCCCAGATCCACTTCTCTTTTCCCACCCACCTCCCCTTCAGAAAAGAGCAGGCCTCCCAGGGACCTCAAACTCAGCATCACAAGCTTCAGTCAGGGCAGGCACAGGCCATCACATCAAGACTGGACAAGGCAACCCAGCAGGAGAAACAGGTAAAAGAGTCAGGGGCAACCCTTATTCTCACTGTTAAGAATTCCCCAAGCTACTCAGCCATGACATATATGCAGAAGTCCTCGGATAGACCCCTACAGGTTCCCTGATCTCCGTGATCCCCCATGAGTTCCAGTAAGTTGCTTTTTGTGGTGTTTCCGACCCCTCTAGTTCTCCAATCCTTCCTCCCCCTTTTCTGATAGACTTTCTGAGCTCCGCCTAATATTTGGCTGTGGGACTCTGCACCTGCTCTCATCTGTTGCTGCATGGTATCTCCTGTCTCTCTGATGATGATTATGCTATGCTCTGGGCCCAGAACATTTTGATGGCAGGACAAACTGTAGGTCAAAGGTTTTGTGACTGGGTTGGTGTTCCAATCCCTCCACTTTGAAGGCTTGCCTGGTTAGAGGGGATAGCTAGTCCAGGCTCTATGTCCCTAGTTACTAGGAGTCTTCGCTAGGGTTACTCTCATAGATGTCATGGAGTCTCCATTGCATTACGTTTCTACCTTACCCCAGAAGTGCCCCCCAAATCCAGTGATTACTCCCAGTTTTTTCTCCCATCTCACGTGGTCCCTCCCATCCCCAGGCAGCACATATATTTAGACTGGAACAATACAGAAATATTTTTAATTGACCTTTTCCATATAATATGCTTTCATGATGCTTTTTCCCTCCCTGAACGCCTCTCAGATCCTCCTCACTTCCCCATAGATCGAACTGCACGCCATTTCTATCTCTTCCTCAAAAAAACAAAACTAAAAATCAAAACCAACAAACAAAAACACTGCCAGCAAGAGAAAACAAAAACAAAACAATTAGAAACAAACAAACAAAAATAGGCCTCCCCTCCCCCAAACACAAACCATGGAATCTGTTCTGTGTGGGCAAACCTCTACCAGGCATGGAGTCTGCCCTAGAGTGTGGTTGGTATATCCAGTGACATGTTGAAAGATGATGGTTCTTATTCCCATGGGTGTCAATTACAGACAGCTTCCTGTTAGGGGTGGGACTTGATTTTCCCTTTCCTTTTCTCAGTGCTAGGTTTTGTTTTTTGTTTTGTTTTTTTTCCTGGTCTGAAGCTGTCAGGTCTGTTTTTGTGGTGTCATAGTAGTCTCTGCGAGTTCATATGTACACCAGTCTTTTTTGTGTCTCAAAGACACCATTTCCCGAGTCATCCATACGCTTATGATCTTTCTACTTCCTCTTCAAATGGCTCCCTGAATTCTGAAGGCTGGAATTTGATAAAGACATCCCAGGTAGGATTGAGCGCTCCAAAGTCTTTTACCCTTTGTACCTTGTCCAGTTGTGGGTCTCTGTGTTAATTTCCATCTGCTACAAGAAGAATATTCTCTGATAGGGGTTGACTGAGGAGGCATTGTCCTATATGAAGAGCAGTATAGAGAGTTAGGAGTCATTTTACTGCTATGCAAATTAATAGAGGTAAGTTTTCCCCTAGGCCTGTGACCTCTCAAGTCCATCATTATAAGAGTTTATTAATTTACAATGGCAGTATAACCATTACTCAGGTGATTGGACAAACAAGAACCTCTCAGCTCTTCTGTTCCTCCATCTATATTTGAAATGTTACTGTTTGTGTACTGTTTGTCCATGATTCTGCCTATGGAAAAGGGAGGCACCGTTCATTAGCTTAGTATACACATTAGTAACCAAACAAGTGGGCCTTTTAGAATTGTCTTAGGGTTTCTATTACTGCAGTGAAACACCATGAAGAAAAATCAAGTTGGGGCGGAACGAGTTCATTTGTCTTGCATTTCCACATTATTGTTCATCATTGAAGGAAGCCAGGACAGGAAGGAACCTGGAAATAGGAGCTGATGCAAAAGCAAAAACGGGGTGCTGCTGTCTTGCTTCCTCATCATGGCTTACTCAGCCTGCTTTCTTATAAAACCCAGAGCCACCAACTGAGAGGTGACTCCATCTTCAATGGAGTGAGCCCTCATACATCAATCAGAAATTAAGAAAATACTCTACAGGCTTACCTATAGCCCAATCTTATGGAAACCTTTTTCTCCATTAGGATTTCCTCTCTTCAGAGGACTTCTAGGCTGTGCCAAAATGACATAAAATTAGCCAGCACAAGAATCAAATATATGCATGCCTGTGAGAATGCTTACACAAACAATTTAATGGGCTATCCTAGTCTACTTGTCTCGAAATTACTAGATATGAATAATTTATAATTTTAGTTAGATGACACAATAGCTCTATGTATTTTCTTCCATGCTGTTTTCATTCCCCTTAATAGACATAGGAGATAACATCAATAAGCATGGAGGAAATGCACATTAGCACCAGATGAGGTATCACACTGCATGTTGTTGCAATGGAATTATCCTTGCTATGTTGGTAACGATATGGGATGGTTAAAGGACATCCAGTACACTATTGGTTGGACTGAAAATTACTGGAGTTACTAGAAAAGACAACAAAAAGGTGACTCATATTTCAAAGACAGAGCTACCATGGGACCTAGAAATCTCACTAATATATATACATCCAAATGATAGTAAGAGAATTTATTATAACATATCAAAGAGATATGTGCAGTTTTTTTCTTTTATTGGATTTTTTAAATTTACATTTCAAATGTTATTCCCTTTCCCAGTTTCCCAGACATAAGCCCCCTATCCCATCTCACTCCCCTTTGTCTATAAGGGTGTTACCCTCCCCATCCGCCCTCCTTCCTGCCCCCCCCAACATTCCCCTACACTGGGGGGTCCAGCCTTGGCAGGACAAGGGTGGCTTCTTCCACTGGTGCCCAACAAGGCCATCCTCTGCTATATATGCAGCTGGAGCCATGGGTCAGTCCATGTATAGTCTTTGGGTAGTGGTTTACTCCCTGGAAACTCTGGTTGGTCGGCATTGTTGTTCTTATGCTGTTGCAAGCTCCGTCAGCTCTTTCAATCCTTTTTCTAATTCTTCAAATGGGGATCCCATTCTCAGTGCAATGGTTTGTTGCTAGCATTCATCTCTATTTGACATGTTCTGGCTGTGCCTCACAGGAGACAGCTATATCCAGCTCCTGTCAGCATGCACTTCTTAGCCTCATCAATCAATCTAGTTTTGGTGGCTGTATATATATGGGCTATATACCCACATGGGGCAGGCTCTGAATGGCCATTGCTTCAGTCTCTGCTCGAAACTTTGCTTCCATAACCCTACCCATGAATATTTTTGTTCTCCCATTTAAGAAGGAAAGAAGCATCCACACTTTGGTCACCCTTATTCTTGAGCTTCCTGTGGTCTGTGGATTGTATCTTGGGTAATTCGAGCTTTTGAGCTAATATCCACTCATCAGTGAGTGCATACCATGTGTGTTTTTCTGTGAATGGGTTACCTTACTCAGGATGATATTTTCGCGTTCCATTCATTTGCCTAAGACTTTCATGAAGTCACTGTTTTTGATAGCTGAGTAGTACTCCATTGTGTAGATGTACCACATTTTCTGTATTCATTCCTCTGTTGAAGGGCACCTGGGTTCATTCCTATTCCTTCTACCTATTATAAATAAGGCTGCTATGGACATAGTGGGGCATGTGTCTTTGTTGTATGTTGGAGCATTTTTTGGGTATATGCCCAGGAGAGGTATAGCTGGGTCCTCAGATACTAATATGTCCAATTTTCTGAGGAACCTCCAGACTGATTTCCAGAGTGGTTGTACTAGTTTGCAATCAAACCAATAATGGAGGAGTGTTCCTTTTTCTCCACATCCTTGCCAGCATCTGTTGTCACCTGAGTTTGTGATCTTAGCTATTCTGACTGGTGTGAGGTAGAAACTTGGGGTTGTTTTGATTTGCATTTCCCTGATGGCTGGGGATGTTGAACATTTCTCTACATGCTTCTCAACCATTCCACATTCCTCAGCTGAAAATTCTTTGTTTAGCTCTGTACCCCATTTTTAATAGGGTTATTTGGCTCTCTAGAGTCTAACTTCTTAAGTTCTTTGTATATTTTGGATATTAGACCTCTATCAGATGGAGGATTTTTAAAGATCTTTACCCAATCTGTTGGTTGCCATTTTGTCTTAATGACAGTGTCCTTTGCCTTACAGAAGCGTTTCAATTTTATGAGGTCCCATTTGTTGGTTCTTGATTTTGGAGCATAAGCCATAGGTGTTTTCTTCAGGAAACTTTCCCCATTGCTCATGTGATCAAGAATCTTCCTCACTGTTTCTTCTATTAGTTTGAGTGTATCTGGTTTGATGTGGAGGCCCTTGATCCACCTGGACTAAATCTTTGTACAGGGTGATAAGAATGGATTGATTTGCATTCTTCTACATGGTGACCTCCAGTTGAACCAGCACCATTTATTGAAAATGCTATCTTTTTTCCATTGGATGGTTTTAGCTCCTTTGTCAAAGATCAAGTGACCATAGGTGTGTAGGTTCATTTCTGGGTTTTCAATTCTATTCCACTGATTTATCTGCCTGTCTCTGTACCAATACCATACAGTTTTTAATGACTATTGCTCTGTAATACTACTGCTTGAGGTCAGGGATGGTGATCTGCTTCCAGAAGTTCTTTTGTTATTGAGTATAGTTTTAGATATCCTGGGTTTTTTGTTATTCCAAATGAATTTGCCAATTGCTCTTTTAATTGTGAAGAATTGAGTTGAAATTTTTATGAGGATTGCATTGAATTGGTAGATTGCTTTTGGCAAAATGGCCATTTTTACTATATTATTCTTGCCAATCCATGAGCATGAGAGGTCTTTCCACCTTCTAAGATCTTTAATTTCTTTCTTCAGCGACTTGAAGTTCTTGCCATACAGATCTTTCACTTGCTTGGTTAGAGTCACACCAAGGTATTTTATGTTATTTGGGACTATTGTGAAGGGTGTCATTTTCCTCATTTGTATCTCAGCCAGCCTGTTTATTCTTTTAGCAGAGGAAGCTTACTGATTTGTTTGAGTTAAATTTATACCAGCCACATTGCTGAAATGGTTATCACGCTTAGTAGTTCTCTCGTGGATCTTTTGGGGTCATGTAAGTATACTATCATGACATCTGCAAATACTGATATTTTGCCTTCTTCCATTCCAATTCATATCCCTTTAACCACCTTTTGTTATCTGATTGTTCTGACTTGGACTTCAACTACTATATTGAATAAGTAGGGAGAGAGTGGGAAGCCTTGTCTTCTCCCTGATTTTAGTGGGATTGCTTCAAGTTTCTCTCCATTTAGTTTAATGTTAGCTCTGGTTTGCTGTATATGGCTTTTACTATGTTTATGTATGGGCCTTGAATTCCTGATCTTTCCAGGACTTTTATTATGAAGTGGTGTTAAATTTTGTCAAATGCTTTCTCAGCATCTAATGAAATGATCATGTGGTTTTTTTTCTTTGAGCTTATTTATATTTTGGATTACGTTGATGGATTTCTGTATACTGAACCATCCCTGCATCCCTGGGATGAAGTCTACTTGATCATGAAGGATGATTGTTTTGATGTGTTCTTGGATTTGGTTTGTGAGAATTTTATTGAGTATTTTTGCGTTGATATTTATAAGGGAAGTTCTCTTTCTTTGTTGCGTCTTTGTGTGGTTTAGGTATAAGAGTAATTGTGGCTTCACAGAAGGAATTCAGTAGTGCTACATCTGTTTCAATTTTGTGGAATAGCTTGGACAGTATTTGTATGAGGTCTTCTATGAATGTCTGATCGAATTCTGCACTAAACCCATCTGGTCCTGGACTCTTTTTGTTTGGGAAACTTTTAATAACTGCTTCTATTTCTTTAGGAATTATGGCGTTGTTTAGATGGTTTATCTGTTCCTGATTTAACTTTGGTACCTGGAATTGTCTAGAAAATTGTCCATTTCCTCCAGATTTTTCAGTTTTGTTGAATATAGGCTTTTGTAGTAGGATCTGATGTTTTTTTTTTTAATTTCCTCAGATTCTGTTGTTGTGCCTCCCTTTTCATTTCTGATTTGTTAATTTGGATACACTCTCTGTGCCCTCTGCTTAGTCTGGCTAAGGGTTTATCTATCTTGTTGATTTTCTCAAAGAACTAGCTCCTGGTTTTGTTGTTTCTTTGTATAGTCCTTTTTGTTTCTACTTGGTTGATTTTCAGCCCTGAGTTTGATTATTTCCTGCCTTCTTCTCCTCTTGGGTATATTTGCTTTTTTTTGTTCTAGACCTTTTAAGTGTGCTGTCAAGCTGCTGATGTATACTCTCTCCTGTTTGTTTTTGCAGGCACTTATAAATATGAGTTTTCCTCTTAGCACTGCTTTCATTGTGTCCCATAAGATTGGGTATGTTGTTCCTTTATTGTCATTAAATTCTAATAAGTCTTTAATTTCTCTCTTTATTTCTTCCTTGACCAAGTTAACATTGAGTAGAGCATTGTTCAACTTCCATGTATGTGTGGGCTTTCTGTTTTTGTTTTGTTTTGTTTTGTTTTTTGCTATTGAAGACCAGCCTTAGTCAATGGTGATTGGATAAGATTCATGGGAGTTTTTCAATCTTCTTGTCAAGGCTTGTTTTGTGACAGATTATATGATCATTTTTGGAGAAGATATCGTGAGGTGCTGAGAAGCAGGTATATTCTTTTGTTTTAGGATGAAATGTTGTAGGGATATCTGTTAAGTCAACATTTGTATGAAAATTTCTGTTAGTTTCTCTATGTCTCTGTTTAATTTCTGTTCCCATGATCTGTCCATTGATGAGAGTGGGGTGTTGAAATCTCCTACTACTATCGTGTGAGGTGCAAAATGTTCTTTGAGCTTTAGTAAGGTTTCTTTTATGAATGTCGGTACCCTTACATTTGAAGTATAGATATTTAGGATTGAGAGTTTGTTTTGGTGGATTTTTCCATTGATGAATATGAAGTATCCTTCCTTATCTGTTTTGATAACTTTTGGTTGAAAATTGATTTATTCGATATTAGAATGGCTACTCCAGCTTGCTTCTTCAGATCATTTGCTTGAAAATTTGTTTTCCAGTCTTTTACTCTGAGGTAGTTTCTGTCTTTGTCTCTGAGGTGTGTTTCCTGTAGGCAGCAAAATGCTGGCTCCTCATTAAGTACCCAGTTTGCTAATCTGTGTCTTTTTATTGGGGAATTGAGTCCATTGATGTTGAGAGATATTAAGGAATAGTGATTGTTGCTTCCTGTTATCTTCGTATTTGGAGGTGAGATAATGTTTGTGTGCTTGTCTTCTCTTTGTTTTGTTGCAAAACGATTAGTTTCCTGCTTTTTCTAGGGTGTAGATTGGCTCCTTGTGATGGACTTTACCATTTATTATCCTTTGTAGCGCTGGATTTGTAGAAAGATATTGTGTAAATTTGGTTTTGTCATGGAATATCTTGGTTTCTCCATCTATGTTAATTGAGAGTTTTGCTGGATATAGTAATCTGGGCTGGCATTTGTGTTCTCTTAGGGTCTGTATGACATCTGTCCAGGATCTTCTGGCTTTCACAGTCTCTGGTGAGAAATCTGGTGTAATTCTTATAAGTCTGCCTTTATATGTTACTTGACATTTTTTCCTTACTGCTTTTAATATTCTTTCTTTGTTTTGTGCATTTGGTGTTTTGACTATTATGTGACAGGAGGAATTTCTTTTCTATTTCAATATGTTTGGAGGTCTGTAGACTTCTTGTATGTTTATGGACATCTCTTTCTTTAGGTTAGGGAAGTTTTCTTCTATAAGATATTTACTGACCCTTAAAGTTGGGAGTCTTCACTCTCTTCTATACCTATTATCCTTAGGTTTGATCTTCTCATTGTGTCCTGGATTTCTTGGATGCTTTGTGTTAGGAACTTTTTATGTTTTACATTATCTTTGATGGTTGTGTTGATGTTTTCTATGGTATCTTCTGCCCCTCAGAGTCTCTATCTCTTGTATTCTGTTGATGATGCTTGCATCTATGTCTCCCGATCTCTTTCCTAGGTTTTCTAACTCCAGGGTTGTCTCCCTTTGTGCTTTCTTTATTGTTTCTATTTTCATTTTTAACTCCTGGATGGTTTTGTTCAATTCCTTCATCTATTTGCTTGTGTTTTTCTATAATTCTTTAAAGGATCCTTTAAGGGATTTTTGTGTTTCCTCTTTGTGGGCTTCTACTTGTTTACTTGTGTTGTCCTGTATTTCTTTTAGGGAGCTATTTATGCCCTTCTTACAGTCCTCCATTATCATCATAAAATGTGATTTTTAAATCCAAATCTTGCTTTTCCAGTATGTTTGAATATCCAGTATTTGCTGTGGTGAGATAACTGGGCTCTGAGAATGCCAAGTAGTCTTGGTTTCTGTTGCTTAGGTTCCTGTGCTTGCCTTTCACCATTAGGTAGTCTCTGGTGTTTGCTTTTCTTGCTGTCACTTACAGAGTGGCTTGACCCTCCTGTATGCCTCTGTGTCAGCACTCCTGTAGATCTGCTGTCTTTCAGCCTGATCTGGGAACAGAGATCTGTTCCTGGATTTGTGTGATCTGAAACCTTCAGGCAGGTTGCTTGGCAGAGAAGAGTTAGTTGGTCTTTCCTCTGCTCTCAGGTGTGAAGGTCCTCTTGGAGACTGGCATTCACTTCTTAGCACAGGCAGAAACCCAAAGAGTCCTGCTTCTGACTGCTCCTAGGTCCCTGTGCCCAGAGGGCATGAATTGCACTAGGCAATTTCCTCTTGGGTCAGTTATGTGGGCAGAAAGTAGTTGTCTCCTCTGAGTTCTTAGGATTGTCTGCACATCTGAGGGCCCAGCTTTCTCCCACACAGGATTTGGGTGCAGGGAGCTGTGGGACAGGTTCAGTTCAGTTCTGGGCTCAGGCAGAAACCAGCAGATTCCTGCCACTGATTGCTCATATAATCCTGTATCCAGAGGCACTATGTAGTTTCCTCTTGGGCCAGGAGTGTGAACAAAAGTGGGCAGAAGTGGTGGTCTGCCCTGAGGTCCCAAGATTGTCTGCAGTTCTGAGCATTCCCCTCTCTCCTTCATGGGATTTGGGTGCAGCATATGCTTTCCTATGTTTATTACATATTATTGTAAGTAGTAAGGATTTCCAGATCAGTTTAACTGACCATAAATGGATGAAAAAAAGGTACATCTCTATGTATTGCAATATTAGATTACCTTTATAAAGGTATGTTTATCTGAATAAACCAAGAGGGCATTATGTCAAGAAAAATCAGATACAGAAAGTTAAACATTACATAACTACATTGATATATTGACTCTAAAACACTCCAATTTAGAAAACTTCTAGAAACCAAAGACTGTGGGACTAGCAAGATGGCTCAGTGAGTGAAGACTCTTTTTACTTTAAATTTTATTTTTCTTGGACATTTTATGTATATATGTTTCAACATATGTGCTTTAAGTCCACCAGTTTTCCCTTTTTACCTTAGTTCCATCTATTTGTCTAAGAATTTCATGAAGTCACTGTTTTTAGTAGCTGAATAGTACTCCATTAAGTACACCACATTTTCTGTATCCATTCCTCTATTGTAGGGCATCTGGGTTCTTTCCAGCTTCTGGTTATTATAAATAAGGCTACTGTGAACATAGTAGAGCATGTATCCTTGTTATATGTTGGAACATCTTTTGGGTGTATGCCCAGGAGCGGTATAGCTGGGTCCTAAGATATTACTATGTCCAATTTTCTGAGAAACCTACAGACTGATTTCCAGAGTGGTTGAACCAGCTTGCAGTCCCACCAGCAATGGAGGATTGTTCCTCTTTCTCCACATCCTCACCAGCATCTACCTTTACCTGAGGTTTTGAACTTAGCCATTCTGACTGGTGTGAATTGGTTGCTGCTCAGCAGTGCAAGCCTTATAGTCTGATTTAGAACCCTGGATCCCACATTTAGGTGACTGGAGAAAACTCGACTCTACAAAGTCCTCTGATCTACACATCTGGGTCACATCAAACACACAGACACACATACACACAGATACATACACCGTCACCACCACCTCCACCATTACTACCACCACCACTACCACCAATAACAACAACAAATTAAAACTGAGTACAGAGAAGCCAGTGAGTAAAATGGGTATTATGGAGAAGGCTGGGGTCAAAGAAGCTAGTTAAAGAAAGTTTCAGTCTCGTAAGAAAACAAGTTCATGCTATTTTACATTATCATATCTAGAGTTACTATGTAATATCTTTAAAATTACTTAATTTTCAATTATTTTCACAAGATGTCATGTGCAAATTCATCCATTCTGATTTAACTTCACTTATGGGTTCGTGTGTGTGTGTGTATCATAAGGTTTTAGAATTTTATCAATTAAAAATGGATAAGTATATGTTAGGTTAGTAGAGAGTAAGATAATTGACTGTACCTTGCACTGTCATTCACATAGCCTGTATGTCATTGACACTTTAAAAGGCTTTTAATATAGCAAATAGCTGTTCGTTGGAAGCCACTGATCATGTGTAGCATATTTCAGTGCAAGGAATTAGGAAAAAGTTATAAATGTCTATTTATTTAAAAACTCTTCCTAAGAGGAGTCACTTAAAAAAACAAATTAAACAGAGAAATAAATCAGGATCAAGGACCAATTTGTGGTCGGGAGTGACTGTATATTTAGCTTTAATCAGTGGTGTTGAAACTCTAGGACTTCAGGGGAAACAAACCTTGCTGGACTGCCAAGTTTTCATGAAGCTAGAGGAAAGAAAGAAAGCCTGTCTAGTCCCTCCCAAAAGAATGAATCTGAGATCTTTCAGGGAGGAGAGGGAACAATGGTAAGGTCATTTTTGATTGATTAAATTATAAAAACTTGTACACGGGCACACATGCAAATAGCTAAATGAAGCTAAATCAAGATGGGTTTTGAGTGAAGTTAAATGAAAATGTTACCAGCTGTGTTATTCCTACCTAGACCTAGCCTGTCTTAGATGTTTTTCTAATCCCCAGAATTCAACATATGTGCTTTAAGTCCACCAGTTCTCCCTTCTCTGCATCAAGAGCACTGCAGATGGATAATGCTGTGGGATATGAGCTTTGGAAGCTGCTTTGAGCTGCTCCCATCTCATGAGGGAAGGAAATGCAGCCTGCCTGAGAAGTGAAGAATGGGAGGGATGGAAAGCAGGCTCTGCAGCTTGCTGAGAATGTAATGGGTCTCAGGAATTGTGAACTAGCTAGCAATTTCACATGGCTATCTATTTCATTCTAAAGCAACAAAAAAGGACATTTTAAAAATGAAATATGAGGCAATCGAGTTCTCAGTCGAAGAGTTGTTTATTTACATATATTAGGAACAATGGCAAAAAATGCTTAAAATGAGTGGAGAAATTCTCACTTTTTTCCTAGTGTTTTTGTGTTTTATCTAAAATTTTACTTATTTTTAGGATTTCATACATGAGTACTATTATTTACAACATCTTCAACCCTTTATCAATTCTTCCAATATCTCTTGTGCTCCCACTCCCTCTAAGATTATTGACTTCTTTTATTGTATATGAATGTACACATACGTTACAGGCATGTCTGTATGGATAGAACTTGCTGAGTCTACTTAATGTGGCTTATGTGCACATATGTGAAGGTATGATCATTTCAGTTTGAATAATCTATCAGGGGCTCATCCCTAGAAAAGAATGACCTGTTTTTATTTCAGTGACCATGAATTACCTTGATCTCTTTTTTTAAGGGACAGCCCTAACATATCTGAGGAATGATGTATGAAAATTAACAGTATATGTCTTTCTGGTTCATTGAAAAGCTGCATGAAAATGCTTTTAAAAAAACTCTTGTCACTACAACAAAGCACCTATGCAGGAAATTATCCAAAAAATAAAAATATAGCATCTCAAAGGGAGTAGTTTCCTCCTTTCTCCTAGTTCCTTGGCTCTTCTTTTTTTCTTTTTTATATTTTTTTTACTAGATATTTTGTTTATTTATATTTCAATTTTATCCTCTTTCCTGGTTTCCCCTCTGCAACCTCTCCCCCATCCCATAAAACCCTCCTGCTCCTGTAAGGGTGCTCCCCCACCCACCACTCCTACCTCATTACCCTGGCATTCTCCTACACTGGGGCATCAAGCCCTCACAGGACCAAGGACATCTACTCACATTGATGCCTGACAATTCTGTCCTCTGTGCTATATTAAGCTGGAGGCAGGGGTCACTCCATGTGTACTTCTTGGTTGGTGGTTTAGTCCCTGGGAGCTCTGGGGTGTCTTGTTGGTTGATATTGTTGTTCTGTAGGATGATGTCACGGGTGAGGCAGGTACAGGATAGAAGGAGGCCTGTCATTGGAGGAGAAGGAAGTATGGGCGGGAGAGAAGTTTGAAGGAAGAGGAGGAGGCTAAGGGAGAGAGGAGGAGAGGAGGAGACTGAGAGAGGGGAGAAGCCATGGCAGGTGACGTTAAGATTCTGCTCTGTGTATTTACAGGTTGTTATTAATGTTCTCAAGGGATGGATGGTACTGGGCTTTGTATGTTTAAGTGGGCAATTATATCTTACCAATTGGATCTAAGATTATTGTGTTATGTGTTCTTTTATGTGGGGTTTGAGCGTAGGAAAGTGCGGCTGGGATATGTTTCCGCCAAGATATCTAGCAGATATCTTGGGGCACCACGGTACAGAGCTAGCAGGGTAAAAGACACCGTTACTCTTTATTATTATTATATTTTTACAACATTGTTCTTCTATGGGGTTGCAAAACCCTTCAGCTCTTTCAGTCCTTTTTAAAACTCCTCCACTGGGATCCTCATGCTCAGTCCAGTGGTTGGCTGTGAGCATCTGCATCTGTATTTGTCATGCTCTGGCAGAGCCTCTCAGGAGACAGCTATATCAGGCTTCTGTCAGCATGCACTTCTTGGCATCCAGAGTAGTGTCTGGGTTTAGTGGCTGTATGTTATATGGGCTGGATCCCCAGGTGGTGCAGGCTCTGAATAGCCATTCCTTCAGTCTATGCTCCAAACTTTGTCTCCATATCTCCTTCTCTAAATATTTTTGTTTCCCCTTCTAAGAAGGACTGAAGCATCCACACTTTGTTTGTCCTTGTTCTTGAGCTTCATGTAGACTGTGGATTGTATCTTGGGTAATTCGAGCTTTTGGGCTAATATCCCCACTTGTCAGTGAGTGCATACCATGAGTGTTTTTCTGTGATTGTGTTACCTCACTCAGGATGATATTTTCTAGTTCCACCCATTTGCCTAAGAATTTCATGAAGTCATTGTTTTTGATAGCTGAATAGTACTCCATTGTGTAGATGTACCACATTTTCTGTATCCATTCCTCTGTTGAAGGACATCTGGGTTCTTTCCAGCTTCTGACTATTATAGATAAGGTTGTTATGAAAACAGTGGAACATGTGTTCTTGTTATATGTTGGAGCATCATTTGGGTATATGTCCAGGAGTGGTATAGCTGAGACCTCAGGAAATACTATGTCTGTTTTACTGAGGAACTGCCAGACTGATTTCCAGAATGATTGTACCAGTTTGCAATCCCACCAACAATGGAGGAGTGTTCTTCTTTCTCCACATCCTCGCCAGCATCTGTTGTCACCTGAGTTTTTGATCTTAGCCATTCTGACTGGTGTGAGGTGGAATCAGTTGTTTGACTTGCATTTCCCTAATGACTAAGGATGCTGAACATTTCTTTAGGTACTTCTCAGCCATTAGCCATTTCTCAGTTGAGAATTCTTTGTTTGGCTTGTGCCCCATTTTTAATAAGGTTATTTGATTCTTTGGAGTCTAGCTTCATGAGTTCTTTGTATATTTCGGATATTAGCCCTGTATCAGATGTAGGATTTTTAAAGATCTTTTCCCAATCTGTTGTTTGCTGTTTTATCCTAATGACAGTGTCTTTTGCCTTACAGAAGCTTTGCAATTTTATGAGGTTCCATTTGTCAATTCTTGATCTTAGAGCATAAGCCATTGGTGTTCTGTTCTGGAAATTTTCCCTTGTGCCCATGTGTTCGAGGCTCTTCCCCACTTTTTCTTCTATTAGTTTGAGTGTATCTGATTTGATGTGGAGGTCCTTGATCCATTTGGCCTTGAGCTTTGTACAGGGTAATAAGCATGGATCGATCTGCAGTCTTCTACATGCTGACAGCCAGTTGAACCAGCATCATTTGTTGAAAATGCTGTCTTTTCTTCATTGGATGGTTTTAGCTCCTTTGTCAAAGATCAAGTGACACTAGGTGTGTGGGTTCATTTCTGGGTCTTCTGTTCTATTCCATTGATCTACCTGCCTGTCTCTGTAGCAATACCAGGCAGTTTTTTTTTTTTTTAAAATCAGGATTGCTGTGTAATACGCCTGGGGCTTTCTTTATCATGAGCATGACCCTAGATGTACTGATTGGGAGCACAGTGCTATGTGCTTTATAAGTGCCTTCTCATTAACCTAATGATTACTAATGATTGTTATTTTATATACAGAGAGACTAAGGAATAAAAACATTTGAGATCATAAGTTAGGCACTCTTGTAATTGCAGCATGATGAGATTTTCTGTGGAAAATCATGGCTCTCATGGAGCATACCACATCACAGAACTCTAATTTGAATCAGTCTTCCAGAATATGACAGATAATGCCCCAAGAGAATATGAAATAAAGTTGGAATGAAAAATATCTTTGTATGTTATTATTTGGAAGAATTATACTAGTTATTTATTGTCTTTAAGTCAACTCAGTCTCTAATAGACTTTGGTAACGTATAGTTTTTGAAGTTCTTCTACTAAAAGGCCACAGAAAATTTAAATTATAAATTAATGGTAGGGCATCTGGAAGACCCTATGAACATCTATCTGGTCATCTGTTACCAAAGACTATTAGGGGGCATCAGACAAATTATATACTGCATTAAGTCCAGGGGAACTCTGCAGTGTTGGGATCATGATCATCTGGAGACAGGAAGAATTATAGCTATTTCTCATTGGAGTGTTGGAATCTTCAGAGTGGTATAAGAGAATAGTGAGCAGACATCCAACAACTGTACAATTTAAAACACCAGTTGGTGTTGGAAAGACTACTATTGCATGTTACCCTTATTCTATCTTGCATGTGACTGATATCTTAGAGTCTAGCTTTCCAAAGACAGAGCTAGACTCACACAGAGCTCCTTAGAAATGAGTCATATGACCTCGCTTACAGTGACCTGTTGTGCTGGTTAGTTTTTTGTGAACCCATCATAAACTGAGAAGAACAAATCGATACTGAGAAAATAACCCCATCAGATTAGCCTGTAAATGATCCTGTAGGGCATGTTCTTGAATAATGATGGCTGTGGGCACTCCTACCCTGGCCATAGGGTTCTGGGTGCATAACAAAGAAGTTTGAAAAGGCCGTGAGGATCAAGCCAATAAGTAGCACTTCTGTATGGCCTGTACTTTAGTTCCTGCCTCTGCTATACTTCATGATGGAGTGTGACTTGACATATACAACTGAAGCAAATTCTTTTTTCTCAAAGTTGTTTTTGGCCAGTGTTTTATCAGCAATAGAAAGAAAGAGAAGACCTGACTATGTGCAAACTTTAAGGCAGCCATTTCTGGTCAGACTTGAGTCTTGGGGTCAGGTCCCTCAACCAATCATGTTACTAAACTGTTGAGCTTTTCCTCTGTCAGGATCGATGGCGAGGTGAATTCTTTGTTAACTTGCTATCATAAGCAATTGTTAGTTTATAGCATTGGCTCTCCAGAAGGAAACTACTTTAGAGCATTTACTACTGACGCCATCTCTTTTGAGAATTGCCAGACAATGTTGCTCAGGTAGCCTAGCCCATGTGACAATACAGTCACATGAACTACACAGTATATTTTGACACAGTGAGGTTAAGTTTTTATTTGCTAACTGAGAAGGGCTTAAAAGATAGCTCATTTTTATGCCAATACCGATTCTGTCAACTGTGTGCTTACTGTCTCCTCTTGTGTGTTCTGGTCATATTTGTTTCCTTTCTTGTCTACCTGTCTTAGACTTTACTTTGTATTATCTCATGGAAGCTTACTATTTCCCCCTTCCTTTATGAATCCTGTCAAACTTGAGCTATGTTGGTTCTTCCCATATTTCATTTATGTGTATATTTGAAAATCACAGTTTTTCTTCTATTAGTAATAGCAAGTGGTGAAAGATATGTCCACAGATATCCACAGAATATCCCATACTTCCATCTATTTATATCTAAACAAATGATAATTTGTTTTATTTGCATTTTATAAACCCTGTTTGGGGCTGAGTCCAAATTCAAGTGAGAAACTGGGAACAGAATAGCCTCTTCTCTTGGAAATTTGTCTCTGGCATTTTCCTGCTCTCATTTTCTTGACCAAAGACTTAGTGTATTCTGTTTATTTTTTATTTTATTTTTTAAATATTTTATTTTATCTTTCCTTGTGTATACCAGACTGCGTAGGTATGTACCTATGAGTGAATGCAGGTGCCCACGTAGGCTAGTGGTATTGGTGCCCCTAGAGTTGATGTTAAAAGCAGTTGTAAACAGCCTGATGTTTGTTACTGCTTGGAATTGAACTCAAGTCTCCTGAAGAACAGTCTGGGCTCTTAACCGTTGAGGCATCACTCAAGCCCCAGGCAGTTCTCTTCCTTATCTCTGCTATGGTATGCTTTCTTCAGAGTGGTATGCTATTTATTACATTGTGTTTACAAGTCATGGAGTAAGAGGATGCTGGACCTCGGATGGTTTGGGTCTAGCTTTTTACTACCTTTCCTTAGGGACTTTCTCTTAACATATGAAGAACATCAGCTTCTTATAAAAAAAAAAAAAACACCAAGCAACAACAACAAAAACCCCCAAACATTTCCACTGTTAGCTTTTGGGACTCTAGGTCTGCAAGCACAATCCTCCCACAACCATGGTCAAGAAATTCTGTTACTGTGCTCTTCTCAAAGGTTTGAAGAGTTTGTCCGTTCCAATGTGTTAATGTTAGTAACCTTGGAGTCATGTTTCATGAATAATCATCCTGAAGCAGGATATCAGGAGGCTGACAGTTAACATATTTCCACATACAACACAGATTTCTGTGCATACATCAATGGGAGTGCATTCTTGACTCCCATTTATAAAGCTGTCTTGCCAGTTTTTCTGTCTTCCCTCATTCCCTTAGTACGAATGTATAATTTGACTGGAAATTACTAGCAGTGAGTTTTCTTTTCTTTTTTTTTTTTTAATTTAGTTTCTATTTATGTTAGGCTCACTCCAAAGTCAATTTAGTAATATATATCTGAAGGCAAAACAATAACAAATTCTTATCATGGCATTTTGTTTTTTCTTTAAAAATAATAGAGAAGTTACTACATTGTCATTTTCTTATAAGGTGCTTCCTTCCTTGGATTTTGAAGTTTTAATTGGAGGAAGAGAAAAAAAGATATGCATACAAAAATCTATCCTGCTTCATTTTCCAGCCAGTAAGTGCTATAATATAAAATGTTTTTATGGTCATTTAATATGTAAGTCAGTTCCTTTCTTTGTCTTCTTAAAAGAGGGGTTTCATTTCCACCCCCACCTTCCTGATTTTTTTTTAAATATTTTTTTTTGTGTGTGAGTATTTGGGAACTCCGTAGCACCCAGTAACTTACATTGCTGTTTCTCTCCATCACCTATCCTCATATGACCACTGAAAATTGATTTTTCAGTAACCAGTTAGGTGGGAAAAACTATCAACTGTGATTGTAATTTTAGTGTAGCATAATTTACATTATTTACAGGCTTTCTGCCAATTTGTTACTTAGTTAACCCAGATGCAACTTCATCAGTCTCTCTTTCTCTTTCCTTTTCACCACTAAAAAATAATCTCTATCAGGATCAGATGGAAAATAATGCATACATAATAGTTCTGCACAACATACTGGAGTCTGCCCGCAGTGTAACAAACAGCCAGCTTTCCCCAGGGACTGCAAGGTCTCTTTTTTGTTCCTGTCTGTGGCCTGAAGGCTCTTGCACTCATCACTAGCCATTTAGTAGTTGTCTCAGTTTTCAGTCAACTGTCTTGTTGTGAGAGCTTGTGCCCAGATAATCCATAGTTTACTTCATAATGATCCCAAAGTGCAAAGAGCAGAAATGCTGGCTATTTGGGTCCACTAAAGAGGAATTGCAAAGTACTTTTTTTTATGTGAAAGTTGGTAATTTAATAAGGCAAGAAAATGCATGTTAAGGTCACCAAATGGGCAGTAAGAAGAAATCTTCCTGTGAAACGGGTAAGAGAGAAAAAGAAATTCATGTTGATTTTGTTGTTTTGCTTCCAAATGCAAACCTTATGTTGTTATGGTGTAATAAGTGCTTAGATGTGGTGAAAATGGCATTAAACTTGTGTGAGAGCAGAAGCATGTGCTGATTGACAGCAATGTGTGTGTTGGAAAGCACTGAACATATATGAAAGTTTCAGCACCAGATCCTTTGAAGTGAGTGGCGCTGACATTTTACCCCTAGTAAGGGAGTAAGAGCATCAAGATTCAGGAACATAGTGTATCTAGGGCACAGGGCCACACATTTTCACACGCCTAGCATTTAGAATATACTCTGAAGGTCTGGGTGGATGGTATATATTGTGTCTTGTGCTATTATTTGTCTGTTTTTAATCTAAGATGCCGAGGTTTTTAAAGGCTAAACAAGAAAATTAGAAAAATCAAGTAAATGTCACACTTCTTTGCCTGATGTTGTGTATTGTCTTTGAAATGCATTATGAAGGCATCCAAGGAGATTTATTTTTATCTTAAATGTAACATCAAAATAGGTCCTGCAATAAACTTGCACTTTCAGCTGGTCTGAGCACCCTGATAGTTCACTTTCTCTGACCTTCTTCTTACTATGTTTCTACTTACAACAAAAATCTTCTAAACTAATTTTTAAATGTTTATTTTAGTTAAATATGTTAATATTACACATTAGTAGTTTTATTATGTCATTTTCATATGAGTGCATAATGTATTTGAATATTAATCACTTTACCCTCTGGTATTCCTTACCAACTTCTTTTTTTTTTTTTTTTTTTTTTTTTTATTAACTTGAGTATTTCTTATATACATTTCGGGTGTTATTCCCTTTCCCGGTTTCCGGCAAACATCCCCTAATCCTCCCCCTCCCCTTCTTTATGGGTGTTCCCCTCCCCATCCTCCCCCCATTGCCGCCCTCCCCCCAACAATCTCGTTCACTGGGGGTTCAGTCTTAACAGGACCCAGGGCTTCCCTTCCACTGGTGCTCTTACTAGGATATTCATTGCTACCTATGAGGTCAGAGTCCAGGGTCAGTCCATGTATAGTCTTTTACCTTACCAACTTCTTTATCCCCACCCTTTTTTCCAAACATCCACCCTTCTTTTTAATGTCTTGTGTGTGTGTATGTGTGTGTGTGTGTGTGTGTGTGCATACACTTAATGTGTTTCATCAAATAGTAATGGAGGATTATTTATAGGAACTTATATACCTTACAAGTAGCTATACTATATAAAATAATATCTTTCCCATCTTATCAGTCATTAACTGAATGTAAATCCTGAGGAAAAGGTAGTGATCCATTAGACCCTCCCCACTTTGTTACAAGGAATTGACAGGCTCAGTATTACACATGTCTTATACAGACAATCTCAGTTGCTGTGAGCTTAAGAATGTGACAGCTATGTCATCCCAAAAGGCAGCATCCTACATCATTCCACCAACATTCCTCTAGCTCTGTCTTACATTATTTCCATCCTTTCTTCCAAGATGTTTATGAG
Organism: Rattus rattus; assembly: GCF_011064425.1. NCBI lineage: Eukaryota > Metazoa > Chordata > Mammalia > Rodentia > Muridae > Rattus > Rattus rattus. The sequence continues at coordinate 62,907,413 of NC_046160.1, forward strand.
CATTGAATGAGGTATTGTAGATGTCCTGTTCCTCACTGAGCACCCGTAAGTCATTTATTGTTAGTACTTTGATCTGTTATGAGCATCTGCAGTCACTGTTGCTCACTGCAAAAGGAATCTTCTTGGACCAAAGTAAATAGTAGCACTAATATACAGGCATAAGCATAGCTGTTTAGAAGGCATTTGATGGACATATAAAGTCCACTTTTCAAACCAATAACAGTAGCTATTCCACTAGGGCCCATAATCTCTCTAGTCACAGGCTGATTGTGCATTACAGTACAAAGAGTCAATTCCCTTCTATAGGCTGGCATCAGACCAGATCAGGGAGCAGTTGTTTATCCCCTAACAGACTTGCCACTATTACCAGTAGACACTTTGTGCTGAGCCACTAGTATTTGTTCACAAAGGGTGAAAAAAACATGGCTTGCAAAAGTAGTCTGCACCATGCCTACCAACATGCTGACAACTAGCTATCAGGAAAAGTAATTTCAGTATTGTTCTGGTTTCATTTCTCCATGTCCACAAACCAAGGAAGTATAACCTTAGGGTTGTACTACAGAATTTTGATGGAAAGTCATTATTGTTTGGGTAGACTCAGAGAATTCTCTTACTAGCTCATAGGGAAGTAGTCCACCCTCGGCACTGAGATTTTCATTTTATAACCTGTTTCCTAGGAGCAACAAAGCTTATTTTTATTATGTTAAGTTATTGGTAGTAAGTATACACATCACTTACCAGATTTCTTCTTTAGCCTTTATATTGTATTCAGTTATTTCTAATAATGATTACAGTTCATTAAATTAAACATTGTTCACTTAGTTTTCTAGATGGAAAAGTCACCCAGCATGTAGTAGTCCAGTGGTGAAGCAAAGAGTTAAGACAAGAACACATTCTTCTCATTCAAGTTAATTGCTTCTCAACCCAAATGGAAAATAAGTGTTAAGGACCCAAATCCCATGGGGGAGAGAGCTGAACTCCCAGAAGTGTGGACAATCCTGAGAGCTCAGAGGAGATGGCCACTTCTGCCCACTTCTGCTCACATTCACTTCTGCCCAAGAGGAAACTATATAGTTGTCTCTGGATACAGGAATATAGGAGCAGTCAGTGGCAGTAACCTGCTGGTTTCTGCCTGTGGCAAGAAATTAACTGAACCTGTCCAACAGCTCCCTACACCCAAATCCTGTGGGGGAGAGAGCTGGACCCTTAGAAGTGCAGACAATCCTGAGAACTCAGAGGAGACAACAACCTTCTGCCTATATTCCTGACCCAAAAGGAAACCACCTAGAGCCATCAGTGCCCTCTGGGCGCAGTGACCTAGGAGCAGTCACGGGGAAGACCCTTTGGGTTTTGGCGTACCACCATAGCTGAAAGCCAATCACGAAGAACACCTACACACCTGAGAGCAAAGGTAAGACCAACTCTTCTGTGCCAACCAACCCACCTGGAAACTTTAGGTAACACAAACCCAGAAGCAGCTCTCCGTTCCCTGATCCAGCCGAAAGAAAACAGGTCTACAGGAGTGCTGACACACAGGCCTATAGGAGGGTCAAGTCACTGTCAGAGACAGCAAAACAAGATAACACCAGACACAATGTGATGATGAGAGGCAAGCACAGGAATCAAGACTACTTGGCATTGTCAGAGCCCAGTTCTCTCACCAAAGCAAATACTGGATATCCAAACATACTGAAAAAGCAAGATTGGGATTTAAAATCAGATCTTATGATTATGATAGAGGACTTTAAGAAGGACATAAATAACTCCCTTAAAGAATTACAGGACAACACAGGCAAATAAGTAGGAGTCTTTACAAAGGAACCACAAAAATCCCTTAGAGAATTACGGGAAAACAAAAGCAAACAGGTAAAGGAATTGAACAAAATTATACAGGAATTAAAACTGAAAAGAGAAACAATAAAGAAAGCACAAGGGAAATGTTCAGCAACCATGCGGCAGGACTCCTGCAGTCCAAACACCATTGGGACCTGAAGGGACCCAGTCAACAGTTCTCTGCACCCAAATCCCGTGGGAGGGAGAGCTAAACCTTCAGAGGGGCAGACATGCCTGGGAAGCCAGAAGAGACTACACTCTGCCCACATTTCTGACTCCAGAGGAAAACACCTGATGCCATCTGGGACCCCGGTGCACGGGGGCTCTGGGAAAAGGCAGCGCAGGCCCTCCTGGTTTCGGCCCTCAAGGAGTGCTCAAAAGCAGCCCCCTACGAGCAACTTCAGCCCCAGGAACACAGGTAAGACCAACTTTTCTGCTCCAAGCGACCTGCCTGGTGGACTCAGGACACAGGCCCACAGGAACAGCTGAAGACCAGTAGACAGGAAAGACTACACGCCCGAAAGCAGAACACTCTTTTCCCTAAACTGGCTGAAAGAAAAAAGGAAAAGAGGTCTACAGCACTCCTGACACACAGGCCTAAAGGACTGTTTAGTCACTGTCAGAAATAGCAGAACAAGGTAACACCAGAGACAACCTGATGGTGAGAGGCAAGCACAGGAACCCAAGCAACAGAAACCAAGACTACATGGCATCATCAGAGCCCAAATCTCCCACCAAAGCAAACACTGAATATCCAAACACACCAGAAAAGCAAGATCTAGATTTAAAATCACATTTAATCATGATGATGGAGGACTTCAAGAAAGACATAAAGAACACCCTTAGAGAAACGGACGAAAACATAAATAAACAAGTAGAAGCCTATAGAGAGGAATCACAAAAATCCCTGAAAGAATTCCAGGAAAACACAATCAAACAGGTGAAGGAATTAAAAATGGAAATAGAAGCAATAAAGAAAGCACAAAGGGAGACAACCCTGGATATAGAAAACCAAAGGAAGAGACAAGGAGCCGTAGATACAACCATCACCAACAGAAAGAGATAGAAGAGAGAAACTCAGGAGCAGAAGATTCCATAGAAATCATCGACACAACGGTCAAAGATAATGTAAAACAGAAAAAGCTACTGGTCCAAAACATACAGGAAATCCAGGACTCAATGAGAAGGTCAAACCTAAGGATAATAGGTATAGAAGAGAGTGAAGACTCCCAGCTCAAAGGACCAGTAAATATCTTCAACAAAATCATAGAAGAAAACTTCCATAACCTAAAGAAAGAGATGCCCATAAACATGCAAGAAGCCTAAAGAACTCCAAATAGATTGGACCAGAAAAGAAATTCCTCCCATCACATAATAGTCAAAACACCAAATGCACAAAACAAAGAAAGAATATTAAAAGCAGTAAGGGAAAAAGGTCAAGTAACATATAAAGACAGGCCTATCAGAATCACACTGGACTTCTCACCAGAGACTATGAAAGCCAGAAGATCCTGGACAGATGTCATACAGATCCTAAGAGAACACAAATAACAGCCCATGTTACTGTATCCAGCAAAACTCTCAATTAACATAGATGGAGAAACCAAGATATATCATGACAAAACCAAATTTACACAATATCTTTCTACAAATCCAGCACTACAAAGGATAATGGTAAAGCCCAACATAAGGAGGCAAGCTACACCCTAGAAAAAGCAAGACACTAATCGGCTTGGCAACAAAACAGAGAAGAAAAGCACACAAACATAATCTCACATCCAAATATGAATATAACAGGAAGCAATAATCACTAATCCTTAATATCTCTCAACATCAATGGTCTTAACTCCCCAATAAAAAGACATAGATTAACAAACTGGATACACAATGAGGACCCTGTACTACAAGAAACACAACTCAAAGACAAAGACAGACACTACCTCAGAGTGAAAGGCTGGAAAACAACTTTCCAAGCAAATTGTCTGAAGAAACAAGCTGGAGTAGCCATTCTAATATCAAATAAAATCACTTTTCAACTAAAAGTCATCAAAAAAGATAAGGAAGGACACTTCATATTAATCAAAGTAAAAATCTACCAAGATGAACTCTCAATCCTAAATAACTATGCTCCAAATAAAAGGGCACGTACATACATAAAAGAAACCTTACTAAAGCTCAAAGAAAACATTGCACCTCACACAATAATAGTAGGAGATTTCAACACCCCACTCTCATCAATGGACAGATCATGGAAACAGAAATTAAACAGAGACATAGAAAGACTAAGAGAAGTCATGAACCAAATGAACTTCACAGATATTTATAGAACATTCTATCCTAAAACAAAAGGATATACATTCTTCTCACCACCTCATGGTACTTTCTCCAAAATTGAACATATAATTGGTCATAAAACAGGCCTCAACAGATACAGAAAGATAGAAATAATCTCATGCGTCCTATCAGACCACTATGGGCTAAAGCTGGTCTTCAATAACAATATGGGAAAAACACCCACATATAGATGGAAGTTGAACAATGCTCTACTCAATGATAACCTGGTCAGGAAGAAATAAAGAAAGAAATTAAAGACTTCTTAGAATTTAATGAAAATGAAGGTACAACATACCCAAACTGATGGGACACGATGAAAGCTGTGCTAAGAGGAAAACTCATTGCTCTGAATGCCTGCAGAAAGAAACAGGAAAGAGCATATGTCTCCAGCTTGACAGCACACCTAAAAGCTCTAGAACAAAAAGAAGCAAATACACCCAGGAGGAGTAGAAGGCAGGAAATAATCAAACTCAGAGCTGAAATCAACCAGGTAGAAACAAAAAGGACCATAGAAAGAATCAACAGAACCAAAAGTTGGTTCTTTGAGAAAATCAACAAGATAGATAAACCCTTAGCCAGACTAATGAGAGGACACAGAGAGTGTGTCCAAATTAACAAAATCAGAAATGAAAAGGGAGACATAACTACAGATTCAGAGGAAATTCAAAAAATCATCAGATCTTACTATAAAAGGCTATATTCAACAAAACTTGAAAATCTGCAGGAATTGGACAATTTCCTAGACAGATATCAGGTACCGAAATTGAATATGGAACAGATAAACCATTTAAACAACCCCATAACTCCTAAAGAAATAGAAGCAGTCATTAAAGGTCTCCCAACCAAAAAGGGCCCAGGCCCAGATGGGTTCAGTGCAGAATTCTATCAGACCTTCATAGAAGACCTCATACCAATACTATCCAAACTAGTCCACAAAATTGAAACAGACAGAGAGCTACTGAATTCCTTCTATGAAGCCACAATTACTCTTATACCTAAACCACACAAAGACCCAACAAAGGAAGAGAACTTCAGACCAATTTCCCTTATGAACATCAACGCAAAAATACTCAATAAAATTCTGGCAAACCGAATCCAAGAGCACATCAAAACAATCATCCACCATGATCAAGTAGGCTTCATCCCAGGCATGCAGGGATGGTTTAATATACAGAAAACCATCAACCTGATCCATTATATAAACAAACTGAAAGAAGAAAACCACATAATCATTTCATTAGATGCTGAGAAAGCATTTGACAAAATTCAACACCCCTTCATGATAAAAGTCCTGGAAAGCATAGGAATTCAAGGCCCATACATAAACATAGTAAAAGCCATATACAGCAAACCAGTAGCTAACATTAAACAAAATGGAGAGAAACTTGAAGCAATCCCACTAAAATCAGGGACTAGACAAGGCTGCCCACTCTCTCCCTATTTATTCAATATAGTTCTTGAAGTTCTATCCAGAGCAATCAGACAACAAAAGGAGGTCAAGGGGATACAGATCGGAAAAGAAGAAGTCAAAATATCACTATTTGCAGATGATATGATAGTATATTGAAGTGATCCCAAAAGTTCCACCAGAGAACTACTAAAGCTGATAAACAACTTCAGCAAAGTGGCTGGGTATAAAATTAACTCAAATAAATCAGTAGCCTTCCTCTACACAAAAGAGAAACAAGCTGAGAAAGAAATTAGGGAAATGACACCATTCATAATAGTCCCAAATAATATAAAATACCTCAGTGTGACTTTAACTAAGCAAGTGAAAGATCTGTATGATAAGAACTTCAAACCTCTGAAGAAATAAAGAGAAGAAGACCTCGGAAGATGGAAAGATCTCCCATGCTCATTGATTGGGAGGATTAATATATTAAAAATGGCCATTTTACTAAAAGGGATCTACAGATTCTATGCAATCCCCATCAAAATACCAATCCAGTTCTTCAGAGAGTTAGACAGAACAATTTGCAAATTCATCTGGAATAACAAAAACCCAGGATAGCTAAAACTATTCTCAACAATAAAAGGACTTCAGGGGGAACCACTATCCCTGAACTTAAGCAGTATTACAGAGCAGTAGTGATAAAAACTGCATGGTATTGGTACAGAGACAGACAGATAGACCAATGGAATAGAATTGAAGACCCAGAAATGAACCCACACACCCATGGTCACTTGATTTTTGACAAAGAAGCCAAAACCATCCAATGGAAAAAAAATAGCATTTTCAGGAAATGGTGCTGGTTCAACTGGAGGTCAGCATGTAGAAGAATGCAGATCGATCCATCCTTATCACCATGTACAAAGCTTAAGTTCAAGTGGATCAAGGACTTCCACATCAAGCCAGATACACTCAAACTAATAGAAGAAAAAGTGGGGAAGCATCTCGAACACATGGGCGCTGGAGAAAATTTCCTGAATAATACACCAATGGCTTATGCTCTAAGATCAAGAATCGACAAATGGGATCTCATAAAACTGCAATGCAAAGGACACTGTTGTTAGGACAAAACGGCAACCAACAGATTGGGAAAAGATCTTTACCAATCCTACAACAGATAGAGGGCTTATATCCAAATATACAAAGAACTCAAGAAGTTAGGCTACAGGGAGACAAATAACCCTATTAAAAGATGAGGTTCAGAGCTAAACAAAGAATTCACAGCTGAGGAATGCCAAATGGCTGAGAAACACCTAAAGAAATGTTCAACATCTTTAGTTATAAGGGAAATGCAAATCAAAACAACCCTGAGATTTCACCTCACACCAGTGAGAAGTGCTAAGATCAAAAACTCAGGTGACAGCAAATGCTGGCAAGGATGTGGAGAAAGAGGAACACTCCTCCATTGTTGGTGGGATTGCAGACTGATAAAACCATTCTGGAAATCAGTCTAGAGATTCCTCAGAAAATTGAACATTGAACTACCTGAGGACCCAGCTATACTTCTCTTGGGCATATACCCAAAAGATGCCCCAACATATAACAAAGACACATGCTCTACTATGTTCATAGCAGCCTTATTTACAATAGCCAGAAGCTGGAAAGAACCCAGATGCCCTTCAACAGAGGAATGGATACAGAAAATGTGGTACATTTACACAATGGAATATTACTCAGCTATCAAAAACAATGCCTTTATGAAATTCATAGGCAAATGGTTGGAACTGGAAAATATCATCCTGAGTGAGGTAAACCAATCACAGAAAAACACACATGGTATGCACTCATTGATAAGTGGCTATTAGCCCAAATGCTTGAATTAACCTAGATGCACAGAACACATGAAACTCAAGAAGGATGACCAAAATGCGAATGTTTACCCTTCTTTAAAAGGGGAACAAGAATACCCTTGGCAGGGAATAGGAGGCAAAGTTAGAACAGAGGCAGAAGGAACACCCATTCAGAGCCTGCCCCACATGTGGCCCATAAGTATACAGCCACCAATTAGATAAGATGGATGAAGCAAAGAAGTGCAGGCTGACAGGAACTAGATGTAGATGTCTCCTGAGAGACACAGCCAGAATACAACAAATTCATAGGCGAATGCCAGGAGCAAACCACTGAACTGAGAATGGGACCCCCATTGAAGGAATCAGAGAGAGGACTGGAAGAGCTTGAAATGGCTCGAGACCCCATATGAACAACAATGCCAACCAACCAGAGTTTCCAGGTACTACACCACTACCCAAAGACTATACATGGACTTACCTTGGGCTCCAACCTCATAAGTAGCAATTAATAGCCTAGTAAGAGCACCAGTGGAAGGGGAAGCCCTCGGTCCTGCCAAAACTGAACCCCCAGTTAAAGTGATTGTTGGTGGGAGGGTGGTAATGGGGGGAGGATGGGGAGAGGATCACCCATGTAGAAGGGGAGTGGGAGGTGTTAGGGCGATGTTGGCCTTGAAACCGGGAAGGGGAATAACAATCAAAATGTAAATAAGAATTATTCAAGTTAATAAAGATGGGAAAAAAAGAAAGCACAAAAGGAGACAACTCTGGAGATAGAAAACCTAGGAAAGAGGTCAGGAGTCATAGATGTAAGCATCAGCAACAGAATACAAGAGATAGAAAAGAGCATCTCAGAAGCCGAAGATACCATAGAAAACATCAACACAACTGTCAAAGATAATGCAAAATGCAAAAAGTTCATAGCCCAAAACATCCAGGAAATCTAGGACATAATTAGAATATCAAACCTAAAGATAATAGGTATAGAATAGAGTGAAGACTCCCAACTTAACGGCCAGTAAATATCTTCAACAAAATTATAGAAGAAAACTTCTCTAACCTAAAGAAAGGGATGTCCATAAACATACAAGAAGCCTATAGAACTCCAAATAGATTGGACCAGAAACGAAATTCCTCCTGTCACATAATAGTCAAAACACCAAAATGCACAAAACAAAGAAAGAATATTAAATGCAGTAAGGGAAAAAGGTCAAGTAACATATGAAGGCAGACCTATCAGAATTATACCAGACTTCTCACCAGAGACTATGAAAGCCAGAAGATCCTGGACAGATGTCATACAGACCCTAAGAGCACACAAATGCCAGCCCAGGCTACTGTATCCAGCAAAGCTCTCAAATAAGATAGATGGAGAAACCAAAATATTCCATGACAAAACCAAATTTATACAATATCTTTTACAAGTCCAGCCTTACAAAGGATAATAGATGGGAAACTCCAACACAAGGAGGGAATCTATACCCTAGAAAAAGCACAAAGTAATTTCCTTGTAACGAAACCAAAATAAGAGAGACACACAAACATAATTCCACTTCTAACAACAAAAATAGCAGGAAACAACAATCAGTATTCCTTAATATCTCTCAACATCAACGGACTCAATTCCCCAATAAAAAGACATAGACTAATAGACTGGATACATAAAGAGGACCCAGCATTTTGCTGTTACTGGAAACACTCCTCAGAGACAAAGATAGACACTACCTCAGAGTAAATGCCTGGAAAACTTTCCAAGCGAATGGCCCAAAGAAACAAGCTGGACTTGCCGTTCTAATATCAAATAAAATTGACTTTCAACCAAAAGTCATCAAAAAAGATAAGGAAGGACACTTCATATTCATTGAAGGAAAAATCCACCAAGATGAACTCTCAATCCTAAATATCTATGCTCCAAATACAAGGATACCTACATTCATAAGAGAAACCTTACTAAAGCTCAAATCATGCATTGCACCTCACACAATAATAGTAGGAGATTTCAACACCCCACTCTCATCAATGGACAGATCATGGAAACAGAAATTAAACAGAGACATAGAGAAACTAGCAGAAGTTTTGAACCAAATGGATTTAACAGATATTTATAGAACATTTCATCCTTCTTCTCAGTACCTCATGGTACCTTCTCCAAAATTAACCATATAATCAGTCACAAAACAGGCCTCAACTAAAAGAATATGGTTATGGGTTTAATTTGAGAAAATAAATGAGGGCAAATAGGTGAGTAGATTTGTTTTATACATTAAATGAACATAAGGGAAATTGGTAAAAAAAATGAAGTAATTGGTTGAAAAAAATGAAACCCTTAAAAGAATAAAATATTTGTGACTACTGTTAATAAAAGAACTATTAAATGTATAATTTATAAAACCTAAGTACTGATAAAATAATTTTTAAAAGTTCATAAATGTGAAATATAACCTGTTCTCAGGAGAGAACCTTTACATTGTGTGATTGCTTTTAGTTTCAGGATGATTCTGTTATTAGGATATGGTAGTTACATGAGAACCCATATATTCACATATTTGAAATGTTAGTCACTAGTCAGTCAGACTGTTTGGGAAGGGTTAGAAGTGTGGCTTTGTTGGAAGAGATGTGCCACTGGCAGTGGACTTGAGTGGGTTGCCAAAACCCACACCTGGCCCAGTATCTCTGAATACCTACTGTGCTGTGGATAAGAGTGTAAGTCTCTCAGCTACTCCAGGGACATGCCTGTCTGCTTCCTGTCATGTTCACAAGCTCCCAGGTAAATAGTTTCTTTTATTAGAGTTGCTTTGGTCACGATGTCTCTTTACAGTAATAGAACAGTAACTAAAAGACAATGTATGGGGTAGATAGTGACAACAGGTGTCCTGAGATATGTGTTAGCTTTCCACAGTGAGACTTGCAGAGCAAGACTTTCGAATATTCCGTCAACATCCATGCAAGGGAAAACATTTACCACTGTTGGAGTGTCTGAAAAATAATTTTACATATCAGAACAAAGTTTCTTCCCCCACACTTACAGATGTTAGGATGTTAGGATGGAATGAAAGAGTATTAAATTGAAGGGACTAGTGCATGGGGTTTCTGGAATATTCTCCAATATTTATGAAAAATGCATCAGCAAAACAATGACATTCATGATCGTTGGGTCACCAACATGAAATACCAGTATTACTCAGCTCAAATAGCTGCCACGGCCAATGATGGTAGGAAGGAAACTTGAAATTCTTTTTCATAGAGTTGGAATTAAGTAATGTTAAATTAATGGATGTAAGATGCAGACATCTTAGTAAATCTTATTAGTAAAGACTATTTTTTTAATCTCACTGTTATGTGTATTTAATTGTCTTTCTGACTAGCAATGAAAACAAAACTCTTATATACATGTGCAAGTAATTGATTTTATGTCTGGGCTATCTGTTGTTCCTACTATTTCATAGATCCTGTTTCTTCCGTTGCACAACTGTGATTAGTTATGTTTTCGCTTGCCTTCACACAGTATATCCCTGATATCTGTTACTTATTAGTGTATGTGGTTTCCTAGGGCTTTCAAAGAGCTAGAAACTGATTGTAAGCCTCAGTGTGTAGAGGAATTTCAAGGCAGGAGATATGTTTTCAGAGCTACTTTGTCACTTTCCCATCATAACATTGAGAATTATTTTGACATTGCTCTTATAAATAAGGCCTAGCTCATTTGCTAATATCATACTTCATTTATTTCTAAAGTCTATAATTTGTCTTGGCATGTTATCTGTATTTCAATTAAGATTATTTCTCTTTTTTTCCTTATAGACAAATAAGTCTAATTTGGTAAGACATTTTTATTTAGTGACCACTTTAATTTTGACTCGCACCTTCCTGAATTTCTTGTAGTAAAATGCTTCTGATCTTAGTGCTCCTTAAGTCCAAATGCAGTCATTATGTGAAGGTCTGTGGCATCCGCTTTTCCGGGATAGCCCTGCCAGATTGTTTATATATCAAAGTATGTATTATCTTGATACCAATTAATTTTTGCTAATTCCAGTGTCAGAGTGGTCTGCATCACAGTGTAGTCAAGGTTCCATTTTACTACTTAGTATCAAATAATAGTAATGATCAAAGTACACAAGTTCTTGTGCTATGTGCAAGTCTCCATTCCTTCCTTCCTTGGAGTCCAAAGAGGACTCTGAGATCTCAGTCAGCAACAAAGAGACGCTGCCCCTTGTTGGGTTGTTGTTGTTGTTGTTGTTGTTGGTTTGTTAGCTTTTGTTTTTGTTTTTGTTGTTGTTGTTTTATTTTCCTCTTACATAACAAATTTCAGTTACCCTAACCTTCTCTTGTTGGAGTTTGTTTTAACATCAGAAATAGGATCCCTTAAACTCTGTTTCTAGAATGGTTATGAAACCAATCTCTCTATTATTCTGAAGTTTCACTTGAGTGGTTCCAATCACTTGAGTTTCAATAATCATTTTTTTCATTTAGTTTTATGGGTAGGGGTGTTTTGCCTGAATGTCTGTCTGTGTACAATGTGCATACGTGGTGTTTGTAGAGGCCAAAGAGCATCAGATCCCCTCAAACTGAAGTTAAAGACAATTGTGAGCCATGTGAATGCTGGGAAATGAACCTGATTTTTTCTGGAAGGGCAGCCAATGCTCTTAACCACTCAACCATCACTCCTGCCCTAAGTGTTAATATCCTTAATTGTTGTTTTCCTCTCTGATTCTCATCCAAATTTTGTCTGTCGGAGCTAGGGTAGTCCCTGCCTGACACACAAATGTGGTCACATAACATTACAATCAATGTCATATAATAACTGCAAACACACCCCTTGCTAGATTCAGATTTAGTTACTGCATTAAGTACTGGTTTCTTGTCCTTTTAAAGATGACATTCTTCATTGGTGTCATCTCTTAATGACGTGGACACAGGCTTTGCTCCTGGTTTGTAAATCACTTGACTTTAAGTCTTCACACTTTTGTTTAGACAACTCTCTATACTTATAGTGTTCTACTCATTACTTTTGGCATATTTGTTATCCTTAAAATGAACAGGTGATTCTTAATTTTTTCTCTAAATGTTTGTGTGGGCCCTTGAATGATTTATATCACCTTCATTCGAGTTCTTGAATCTCTTTTTACTTTTCTTATAGCATTTGGAACATATGTATGTGTGTGTGTGTGTGTGTGTGTGTGTGTGTGTGTATTAAAATATCAATCTCCTTAATGAATCTATGGCCCAGAATTAACTACAAATGAACTTAGTAACTTATTTAGTAATGAAAAGTAAAATTAAGGGTTCTATATATATTAGGCAAGTACTTTAATCACTGAGCTATACTCCTGCCTCTTGGCATAGAATTGAGAAACTCCATCTCTACTGGTTAGCTTTCATAAAGCCAGAAAATGCTATGCATACTATGAGAGGATAAAAGTAATTATCAGTTTCACCCAGTTGTGCACGGTGCAAGCTATAATAATAGCTGATCTGGCAGGACATGCCCACTGCTGCATTAGTGGCCCAAACATAATGGAAGTTACCAACAACTTTATGATTGTATTAAAAAGCCACTCCACAAAATGAAACCCATTCCTGGCACATTAGGCCAAGAACTTGTGGCTAGATAGATCATATGCTCTAGGGAAGAACTTGTTACAACTCTTCTGCTAAATGTATATAACAATAAAAAGTTCTAATGCTTTATTGCCATATACATACATTAATGTATCTTTCTACTCTCATTAGAGAGGTTTTCACTTGCAATAAATGAGGGTTAACACAGAGACCCCAAAATAGCCAAGGTGCAGAGGTGATTAAGAGAGGGTGGCCACCAATGGAGGAGAAGCCCTTGGTCCTATCAAGCTCAATGCCCCAGTGTAGGGGAATGTCAGGGCAGGGAGGCAGGAAGGGGTGGGGGAACCCCTTCATAGAAGAAGGGGGAGGGGATGGGATAGGGGGTTTATGGGTGGGAAACTGGAAAAGGAGATAACATTTGAAATGTAAATTTACAAAATTAAATAAAAAAAATCTAAAAAAACAAAAAAGAGAGGGTGAATGTTCTTCCTTAATGGGACACCTATATCACACCCGCTTCTTTCAAGGTCCATAAATCATTGCAAACCAGAGAGAAGAAAACATGTAAGACCTACAGGCTATGGATGAGTACAAGAAATAGTGTCTTTTGGATATAGCAGGGTAGCTGAATTTATGAGCTTACAGCAATCGTGACAGCAAGTGCAAGACCCAGGCAAGCTCAAGCCAGACAAAATGCCAGTGTGGAAGTGGGGTAGGGGAGAAGGAAACACAGCCTTCTACCTCTAGACAAGGAGCTCTTGACAATTTAAAGCTGCAAGGAAGAGAGTCACCTTTCTTTAAGAATATAGGGTCTGGTAAGTTGGGAACACTCCTATGGAAAGCTGCACATCCAAAAATAAGTAGGCAGGGAAAATTGGACTTCCTTGGGAAATCACAACAACAACAACAACAACAACAACAACAACAACAACAATGCATCAAGTTGTGTAGTTATAAATGGGAAGAGGATATGGGAGGAATTGGGGGTGGAGAGTGAATGTGATCAAAACATACAAATTTCTTTTTTTTTTTGTTGTCGCTACTTGTTTTTTTGGTTTTTTTGTTTGTTTGTTTGTTTTGTTTTTGTTTTTTTTTTCTTTGAATGGGGTCTCTTGCTGTAGCTCTGGCTTTCCTGAGATTCCTTATGTAAACCAGGCTGTCTTTGAAGTTACAGAGTTCTGCCTACCTCTGCAGCAATGGATTCTTTTCAGTGCCAGGGATCATTGTATCCCTTGCTTCCACTTCGTGAATCATAAAGCGTACATTTTTAAAAATAAGGCGTATTGGGCAAGTGGATTAACATCTGCAAAGCATGGGCCAAAGAACGGCTTCCTCGTTGACTGTCTATTGCGATGATTGAAGGTATGAAAAAAGTCAACAAAAGAGGAAATGAATCATTTGTTTTATGTATCTGTATCACAGTCCATTACAAAAGGAAGTCAGAGCAAGGACTCAAGGCAAGAACCTGGAGGCAGGAACTGAAGCTGTTAATTCTGGTTCAATGGCTTGCTTTCCATGGCTTGCTCAGTCTTCTTTCTTATAAAACCCAGGACCACTGCTCAGGGGCAGAACTAGACACAGTGGATTGGGCTCTCCTACACTATCGTTAGTTTAAAAACATGCCCCTCAGACTTGCTTACAAGTCAGTGTTATGGAGGCATTTCCTCTTTCACATTACTCTAGTTTGTATCAAGCTGACAAGAATACTAGCTAACACAATGGTGTATCCATTGTTTTCTGTCACAGTTAGCTGTTCCTGAAGGGTAAGATCAGATGAAGCACCTCAGTGTCCTCCCATGGTGCTTCTCAATACACTTTCAACTGATAAAAAAAAAAATCAGCATTTCAAATAATGGCTAACTTCTCTAAGGAGGCTTCTTTGATGAAAAGCAGAAGGAAATTTATAACTAGATTAAAAATGAAATAATCACAAGGAAAGTAAGATAATTACTTCAAGAAAATATTAGCACTACAATTCGAAGGAACTTAAACAGAAAGAAAGCAATGGAATTAAATAAAATTAAAATTACAGATGTGGCTCATACTAAATCAAACAAACGAGACGTAATTGGATGTAATGATGCAGGGTTTGTGGAGTGGGAGAACAGAGCACACAGGGCGAAGCTGTAAGTGTGGACAAATCAAAGTCAGAGCTGAAGTAAGCACCAGCCTGATCTAGAGTTCAGGTGTGAGCGGCCATGACATCTGCAGATCGTCCCGGTGAGAACAGGAAGAACCAGGAAGAGCGAGCTGAGCTTTGCAACGAGTGCACTTTCGAGAAGACCAGTGTGAAATGATTCCATTTTCACTACATGAATTTTCACTTATGAAAATGAGACTTATGCCAAAACTATGAATTTGATGAAGACTAAATTTATGTCGTTCCCACCACAGAGCAGTACATTGTCACAGCACAGAAAATAAATACAGTGGCAAAATTTTCTGTCAGCAGCACACCCAGAGCTCACTAGCATTGCTCCAGGCAATTTTTGTCTTTTGAGTTATATAACATTAATGAAAAGGAATTCTTGAAGAGTGGTGACAGAATTTCACCTGTGCAAAGACACCTGCCACGGCAAAGAAAAGAACAAATTAGAAACTTCCAGGGAAAAAATGCAAGATGATTTTATGAACAAATATCACATATTTCTCACCAACAGCGAGAATTTTTTTCTCACAGCTCCAGAAGAGACTGTAGAGCAGAACTTGACCAAAGTCCAAAGTGTCCTTATAAAAAACAAAGTGTTCTTAAGTGCACACATTAATGTGCATGTACGTGCACATGCAAACACACACACACACACACACACACACACACACAATTCAGGCCTACAGAGACACATGTTTCTGTTTTAATTTTTAGGAAGTATGACAAAAAAAAAAAAGGAACAGATGTTATGTCTCTAAGCAACATTATCTTTGACACATCTCATAGTTTTCGTGAAACCTGCTCGATTTTATTTCAAATTTTTTATACCCCACAGAAAGAAAGACCAAGATGTTTGGTTTTTATGATCTGTTTGATTGTTAGTTAAGCCTTTACACATTTTCCACCACACCACAAGCAAATTCTTGCTTTTAGGCTTCCTCAATCTATAATCAAAGGGTCGTTGGAGTGTAGTTACTCATTTTATTTAATTTAACTGTGTAGCATAATTATTATTTACAGAATGTGAAGAAATATCTAAAGAAAATCATGCCAGTAGTAAGAGTGCTATGGTATGGTATAAATGTATTATTTTGTCACCTCTGCAACCCTTTAGGCAAAATTACTGTTTATTTCCAAAAACAAATTTATGAATCACAAAAAAGAAACCACACACAGAAAGTCTGAGTCCTTTACCTGGTACAACAAATACGTGCTGCAGTCAACAGCCCTGCTCTTCATTTATTAAGATCTAACCTACGACGGCAGAATTATTAGACAAAGTAATGAGTCTCCATCAATCTGTCTTTAGTTTTATAAAACCCAGATTTACTCTGTCAGCCTTGTCAGTGGTACTGAATATTAATGGGAATAAAGTTAATTGTTGGGTGGGAAAAAGGTCTTACTCAAAGCGAAAAGGAAAGCACCTTGTAGAAATCAATTTTGACAAGTTTTAAATTTATTTCTACTTATTGATGTGTAATTGACAGGTTTCAAATCTCATATATCATGGAAATTATTTTATTTGGAATGTTGTTGGATCCTCAAGCCTTCGACCACTGCAGCATTTGCAGATAAATTGTATCATACAAAATGGGTTCCACTTCCTGAGTGGAAAAGGTTTTACCCAGAACCTGGGAAGGGGTGACATCTGTAACTTACACAGGACACAGATATTTACTGTATCTCTGTAGCTAGAGAGAGGAAAGTAATGACAATCAGAGCAATAAAAGATTATATTTGAATTCAGTAACTAGGTAATATTGCTAACACATTAGTTAAACAACTTTATTTAAAGAAAATGAATAATGACGGTCACAAGTTTTACTGTGTCAACTGATTACAACTGATTGCAAACAACACCCAGGTGTGTTAAGAATATTGAAGAATTTCTAACATTTTAGTCTTTTAAACAACACACACACACACACACACACACACACACATGTGTGCACACGCGCGCGCGCACACACACATTTTTGTTTTACTTTGTATAAGAGCCAATGCCAGAAGAACTTACCAATAGGTTGTTCTTGAAATAAACACTGGCTGGTTTACAAGGATCTAAAGACCAAATTGAAGTGAGTCTAGATGTTATTTACTTCCCTTTCACATATTCATATGTCCTAGCCCTTCTGTTTTAACGAGAATTTGAATGCATCATGCAACTTTATCTGTGAAACTTTGAGCAACCCCGAAGGTCCATTGTGGCTCTTTCAAAAGTAGTAAGAAAAGAATCCAAAAATGAAATCTTTGTCTAGAGGAAGAGAAGTTTCTTAATAGATTAACACATGGTTTTGTTTTTAGAAATAAGATTTTGTGGCCTAATGATATTTCTAATGCTTTTAATAAATGCGGCCCACCCAACCTTACACCGTGCTGTGTGGCCCTTTCTTCTACACCTAAGCCTAATAACACTGTAGGAGCCTGCACTTCTCCCTCTACCTGGAAGTAAGTGCCGCTTGTGACTGCCCTGTAGATTGGGTGGCATTTGTGTTGTGCTTCTTAGTCATCCCAATTTTTCTCTACCACCTCCCAGTCACAATGGGGAAAATGAAAAGCAGCTGCTAACAGCCTCACAACAGTTCTGTAATTACTTTCCTGGGCTGGCATTATATGATTTGACAATGGCCTGGGGATGTAACAAATAAGAAAAACCTTGTCATTCAATTTAAAAGGCTTCCTACTAGGGCAACACACTCCCCACTTCATCAGAATGACAGTACTCAACTCTGACACAGTCAGCATGCTCAGTGCTGAGCGATGTAACAGCAGCCAGGAGGTGTGGAGCACAAAGAGCTACCTCGCTTTCCTATTGACATTGCTTTTGAAAGGTGAATCATAACTGGGGCCAGAGATTCACATCACAAGCCCAAAAGACACCAACCTTCCGAGTTCAAAGAAGAATGCTAGTATATTGCATGTTTAGTTAAAAGAATTGCTTCAGAAATGGCAATTCCACTTTGCCAAAGATTTCAAGTTTCTTTGACTCTAAATATGTACCATTTTCATAATTTTGCATAACTGGATTTCATCTTACTTTTGCAAGGTGACAATATTAGGAACAGTCACTATTGGTAAAACTACAAAATGGCCTAACAATCTAGTGTAATCAATAAATTCAACCTAAAGGCACAGGTCCTCATCAACCTCCTTGTCCAGCACAATGGTCACAATGTTAGGGGTCTTCTACCTCCCAATTCAGAGACCCATCATTGCTTCTTCCAGTGGCCCCCAAATTCTGTGTAGATCCAGAGGAAATGAGTAGTAAAAGAATCACAAGAGGAATCAACCTATGAGGAGAGTACAATATTTCATTTCCACCCACATTGTTATGTTCAGAACATCTCAACTGGACCGAATTACAATACAAAAGGCTTCAAAACTAGGTCAAGCAGTGTGCCAAGGGAATGTCATTCTCTGCTGCACTTTCTTCCTTAATAATAGTGGTTCTCAACCTGCGTGGTGTTTCTCTCAAGTCACAGGGGTAGCATATCAAATATCCTACATATACGATATTTACTTTATGATGCATAACATAACAAAACTATAGTTATGAAAGAGCAATGAAAACATTTTATGATTGAGGCTCACTAAAACATGAACTGTATTAAAGGGCCACAGCATTAGGAAGGTTGAGAACCACTGCTCTATAGGATAAGCATATTCCAGTAGTAGAGTTACTAAAGAAAAACAGAAACAATATTTTTCCTTTCCAGAAGCTACATGTCTACTTTCATAAGCCAAATAAATCATTCATTCATTCAACAATATTTACTGAGAACTCTATATTGTTGGAATTTTATCTTAGTGAAAGAAATCTATCAGTTGACAAATGGATGGAAATCTCTTTGGATTTGGTGACTGTTGCATTCACAGTACATAAATATAACACATAAGCAAATTGTACTACATAAATAATATGTAATAGATAAGCAGTGGTCAATACAGAATGATGAGTACTTAGAAGAGGTTTTGGTGATTGATGAAATAAGTCTTTTGAGAAAGGTAATTTGATTTGAAAAGGTGAAACATTCGGAATATAACCAGAAGAGCATTTTATGCAGAGAGAAGAGCCATTGTAAGGGACCAAAGACATGGGCAGATTTGGCATTTGATGAGTGCTCAGAAGCCAGTGCGGCTAGTGTGGTGTGAGTGCTGGAGAAGGCAGAAATAAGTTAAAAGTGTCATGGGTCCCTTCTTACTGAATCTTAGTGGCTTTCGTAAAGTCTTTTTATTTACATAAATGAGGAAGCCTCTGGAGGGTTTTTGAGAGTTAAGAGATGTTGATGATTCAAATCTTACTGCTATGATGAGAGTGGAATGGGGAGAAACAGCATAAAAGCAGTCCGATTGGAAGATCTTACAAAACAATCCAAGTGAGAGATGAAAGTGATTTCTGAGGATCTACTTGTCAGCACACACGAAGAAAGCGGTTAGATCTAAATTAGGTTGGAACTTATTTACATTGTGAACCACAGACTTCTTTCACTTAGATGTGGGATATGGACAAAAAGGGAAGTTGATGTAGATGGGTTTTGGCATAAATACCTAAAAGAACGAAGTTGCCATCAGAGTGAAAATGGCTACAATGGAACAGGCTGATTTTAGCTTTGGATATGGTGAGTAAATCTGAAAGGTTTATTATATTCCCAAGCAGATACTAAAATAGTCCATGAGATCCAAGAACACAGATAAGATTGGTGCTGTAAAATTTTGAGTTATCATATACACAACATTTAAAGTCAAGAGATTGAATGAGATCCCAAAGTAGAATGTGCAGAAAGGCAAAAAATCAGTGCTAGAATGGAGATCTAGAAAGTAAAGGTATTAATTGGCTAGAAAAGAGTTACCATCAATGGACTAGAAAAACTAAACACTGATGTGAAGAAAACTCAGGGAAATAAGATGTTACAGCCATAGAAGTACGGTGAGGAAACAAGAGTAGCCAACTCTGTCAGATGCTGTTGATGGGTCAGAGATGGGACTGAGCACTGACCAGTGAATTCAACAATGTGGACTCTATTGATTATCATGACAGGAACACTTCAAGTGCAGTCACGGTTGTGAGATCTAGAATGGAGAGGATGGAGAAAGGCAAATGTCAACAAGAGAGCTTTGTGAGAACAGAAACAAAGTGTGTGTGCTGGATCTGGCAGATGAAATGGAGCCATGCTAAAGTTTTAGGTTGATGTGTAAATCTGCACTGTCTTTACATGTGTTGTATGGAACAATATATTTTATATTTTTTAAAAAATTGTAAAGAAGCAGAAGCTAGAAATAATAGTGGGGACACTATCCTGGGTGCAGTTAGGAAGGATCTAATAACCTAAGAATGTGAGAAAAAAGGTAGAATTTCACAGTAAAGAAGAAGCACCAAAAGCATTAAATAATGAAATAATAAAATCCTTCAACATTGTTGAAGAGTACTGGAGGAGATGTAGAATTTTAGAAGAGATATTTCCAATGTGTACAATGTCTATAGGCTACTTTAGAAAGGGCGTTTTGGAAGAAATTCTTAATGTCACCATGAATATTTATAACTGGGTCTCATGAATTCCATTTCCACGATTGTACTTATGTTTCCATTGCTCATATCCTCTATTCTGTTTGAACTGTTTCCTTCTTAGACTGTTGTAGCCTTAAATATATACCCGGGGAAAAACTACCGAGATCATCGACAGCTCAAAAGAGACAAAAGTTTTTATGTAAAATGATCTATTAATAAAATTGAGATACATAACGAAGTAGAGAAGGAAATCTAAATGTTAGCAAGTTGAAAACAACATATAGTAATCACCATCCACATAGTATCCAGAGCTCATTCCATAAAAAAAGATTTTACCAATCCTACAACAGATAGAGGCCTTATATCCAAAATATACAAAGAACTCAAAAGTTAGACCAAGAGGGAGACAAATAACCCTATTAAAAAAATGGGGTTCAGAGCTAAACAAAGAATTCACAGCTGAGGAATGCCGAATGGCTGAGAAACACCTAAAGAAAAGTTCAACATCGTTAGTCATAAGGGAAATGCAAATCAAAACAACCCTGAAATTTCACCTCACACCAGTGAGAATGGCTAAGATCAAAAACTCAGGTGACAGCAAATGCTGGCGAGGATGTGGAGAAAGAGGAACACTCCTCCATTGTTGGTGGGGTTGCAGACTGCTACCACCATTCTGGAAATCAGTCTGAGGTTCCTCAGAAAATTGGACATTGAACTGCCTGAGGATCCAGCTATACCTCTCTTGGGCATATACCCAAAAGATGCCCCAACATATAAAAAAAAGACACGTGCTCCACTATGTTCATCGAGCCTTATTTATAATAGCCAGAAGCTGGAAAGAACCCAGATGCCCTTCAACAGAGGAATGGATACAGAAAATGTGGTACATCTACACAATGGAATATTACTCAGCTATCAAAAACAACGAGTTTTATGAAATTAAATGAGGCAAATGGTTGAACTGGAAAATATCATCCTGAGGAGCTAACACAATCACAGAAAAGACATACATGGTATGCACTCATTGATAAGTGGCTATTAGCCCAAATGCTTGAATTACCCTAGATGCCTAGAACAAATGAAACTCAAGATGGATGATCAAAATGTGAATGCTTCACTCCTTCTTTAAAAGGGGAACAAGAATACCCTTGGCAGGGAAGAGAGAGGCAAAGATTAAAACAGAGATGAAGGGACACCCATTCAGAGCCTGCCCCACATGTGGCCCATATACATACAGCCACCCAATTAGACAAGATGGATGAAGCAAAGAAGTGCAGACCGACAGGAGCCGGATGTAGATCGCTCCTGAGAGACACAGCCAGAATACAGCAAATACAGAGGCGAATGCCAGCAGCAAACCACCGAACTGAGAATAGGACCCCCGTTGAAGGAATCAGAGAAAGAACTGGAAGAGCTTGAAGGGGCTTGAGACCCCATATGTACAACAATGCTAAGCAACCAGAGCTTCCAGGGACTAAGCCACTACCTAAAGACTATACATGGACTGACCCTGGACTCTGACCTCATAGGTAGCAATGAATATCCTAGTAGGAGCACCAGAGGAAGGGGAAGCCCTGGGTCCTGCTAAGACTGAACCCCCCAGTGAACTAGACTGTTGGGGGGGGGGGGGCAATGGGGGGGGGGGGGGGGGGGGAACACCCATAAGGAAGGGGGGGGGGAGCATGTTTGCCCGGAAACCGGGAAAGGGAATAACACTCGAAATGTATATAAGAAATATTCAAGTTAAAAAAAAAAAAAAAAAAAAAAAAAAAAAAAGAAGAAGAAGTGCAGAAGTGTGGATCGCTCCTGAGAGGCACGGCCGGAGTGCAGCGAATGCAGGGGCGAATGCAGGCGGCGGGCCACTGAACTGGGAATAGGGCCCCCGTTGGGGGAATCTGAGAGGGGACTGGAGGAGTTTGGGGGGGCTCGAGGCCCCGTATGTACAGCGGTGCCAGGCAACCGGAGCTTCCAGGGACTGGGCCACTGCCTGAGGACTGTGCATGGACTGACCCTGGACTCTGACCTCATGGGTAGCGATGGATATCCTGGTGGGAGCGCCGGTGGAGGGGGAAGCCCTGGGTCCTGCTGGGACTGAATCCCCGGTGGGCTAGACTGTTGGGGGGAGGGCGGCGGTGGGGGGAGGGTGGGGGGGAAGAAAAAAAAAAGAAGAGCTGCTGTAAGCTCAGATTTGCTACAGCACACTTCATTAAAGCTGAGTATGTAGTATTCCTCATAGCACTTCAGATTTTAGCTCATATTCTTAAGGTTAGCTTTTTATTCCCTAATTTTTGGACTCAGTAAGACTACTCTATTCTAAAAATGTATCTTCTTTTTGTGTCTGCTGCAACCAGAAAAATGATCAATTTTTGAAGGAAACAAACATGCAACGTTTTGGTTGTTGTTGTTTTGATTTTGATGTTTGTTTGTTTAAGATATTTTTCTGGAAGTAAACATGGAATCATATTAAGAGCACATGGAGATGGAGATTTATGTTCACTTCGAACACTAACCGAAATCATTTGTGTATCTCAAAAGTCTCTAAAATCATTACTTTGTTCCAGCACCTTTTGTATTTTATCAGTATTTCATCCATGGACCACAGTTTCCAGATTGTTACAGCATTAGAGTACCTTGCATCATAGAAATGATTCTTTTCCTCTGTTTACTTGGAGTAGGTCCAGCCTCACTTTCTGTACCTCTGGTCTGTGACATTGTAGATCATAATTTCTTCCATGATTCAAAAAAGGCCACAGTAGCACAGAGAATGCATGTCTGAGGTGTAACACTTTAGAGCGATGTTGAGCGGAAAGTCCCAAATCTTATATTCAAAAGCTAACAGCAAGATGGATAAAGTTATCAAAGAAGAGGTCTAAGCATTTGAGAGATCTAGAAATGATTCTGAGACAAATAACCACCAGTTCTATACTTATGAGAAGTTGCTTGAATTTTAGGCAGAAGCAGTTTAGAGTGGCCTTGCACAAGCCAGGGTTGAGTCCATTCCTACTCCCTCATAACCTTGACTAGCACAGGGTGAAAATAGATATGGTTACCTATGAAAACCAGCAGCTTTGATGCCAAGATTCAGGGGTTATCTTGGTGCTGAAAGCAAAAGCAAGTGACTAGTAAGATTTTCAATAAGAGCAAAATTTTAACAAAATGACTGAGGAAATCTACCATTTTGCTAGCTGAGATTAAAGTGCTTGTTGGGATCACAGACAAACTTAAAGTGTGTTAGGCCTTCAATTGGGAGATACTGAAAGTGAGAGGCCAGTAGAGTAATGAATTTTGTATATATCCATGGTATGTATGGGAAGCTACATGTAACTTAGAGTTATCCAAGGGTGTTGAGAAGAAAATAAAACCTGGAAAGACATGAAAACTATTTTAACTTTGAAGGTTCTTTTAAAATCTCATACATTTCTATTGGTTGAAGGTCTGTTTTGCAGGGTCTCCACCATTGTATTTAGTACAATATTTGATTAGTTATGAGTTGATTACTAAATCATACAGAGGAGTCTTTGAAAAGTCAAAATTATTAAAACAGCTTAAATGAAACATGTGTGGTAGCTTATAAAACAAGGGCTGAGTCGTAAGTCTAGGTCTAACCAAGTAACAGGAAAGAAAAAGGTAATAGAGAAAAACTCTTAACTCAAGCAGTTAGAAATATCAGAGTTCAGAGTTGATATATCAGGTCCAGAGTTGATATAATGCAGCTTCTAAAGTATTTAACCAAAGTAGAGAATATGGAAGGAAAAAAATAAACCCACACTTCAGGAAAAAACAGTAAATAGATCCTGACTTTGACTAGGTTTACATTTTGGTATAATCAGATAGAGACTTTGGTATTAAAGCTCAGTAACAATGTTCAATGGTTGAAAGAAATCATGAAATATAATATAAATAAATGCATAAAAGTATAATAAATTGGCAGCCTCCTAAAAAAAAATGAGAATTTCAGACTTAAAACGTTCAATGACAAAATAAAAATTTGCACTAACTTCACCAACTGCAGATTTCAAAGTAAAGAATTAATAAACATGGTGACAGATCTACTCTTAGGATCAGAATTGGGGGTTACTGTGGCCCAACCCTCTACTCAGATGGAAACTACCTGTTCAACTGCAGACCACTCTGAAACTTAGTTAGGGCCACCTGTCCATAGACCACCCAACTTTCCTGGTGCTGCCCATTCTGGTCTCATTCCTCTCCCCAATTTGTTGCTATGTCTCAACCCCACTACTCATGTGAAGACTCCTTTCATCCAAAGGCTATCCAGGCCACAGAAACCCAGGTAGGTCAGAAGTGATTTTTGGACCTACCAAACTCTTTTGGTGCCCTCCCACCTTTTCCCCAGTTCTCCCACTCCCACCCACCAACCTCTTCATTGACTTGCTCTGGCCCACAACTTAGAAGAGAACTCATATGGACCAAAGATCATACCCAGCCAATGGAAGTTCAGCCTAGAACTCAGGTAGACACCCTGATCAACCACAGGTCACACTAACCAAAAAGACCCCTAGAGAGGAAACAGAAACCAGGAAACAAAACACACCCAACAAACTCAGAAATCAGCAGCAGGTCTATAAATCCATTCCAAACCCAGATGCCTAGAAGTCAGCCTAAGAACACAATAAGAACAGCCAAGGCAGAATATCATCACCAGACCCCAGCTACTACAGCAAAGCCATGAATATTCCAACACAGTGAAACACAAGCACTTAAAACCAACCTTCTGACAATGATGGAGATCCTTATGGAGGAAAATTAATCAATCCCTTAAAGAGAGACAAAAACAAGACAGTTGGAAGAAACAAATTAAACTGTTTAAAACGGAAATAGAAATATAAGCGATAAAGAAAATTCAAACTTATGGACTCTTATGGAAATAAGAACTCAGGGAAGTAAGCAGGAACAGATGAAAGCATCACTAACGAAGGCAAGAGATGGAAGAGAGAATCAGGTATTGAAGATTGGTAGGAGAAATAGATATAAGGATTAAAGAGAAGGCTATATCAAACATTTCACCCATAAACCATGCAGAAATCTGAGACACTGAAATAAAAACTAAGCCTAATAATAAGAAGAAAAGAAGAAGAACCCCAGTTTAAAACCCTGGAAAGTATTTTCAACAAAATCAGAGAAGCAAATTTTCCTAATGCACATAACGAGATATCTATAAGGGTATAGGAAGCTTATAAAACTCCAAATAGATTGGACCAAAAAAAAAAGTCCACTTGTCACATACTAATCAAAATACTAAATATACAGACCAAAACAGAATATTAAGAGCTGCAAAGGGGGGAAAAAAGTAACATATAAAGGTAGGACATTAGAATTACACTCAACTTCTCAGAGGAGACCCTGTAAAGCTAGAAGGGCGGACACATTTTCTGCAGACTAAGAGAGAGACAGATGCAAGCCCAGAGTACTTAC